>NW_019385622.1:124326-212591 GCF_000671375.1 Centruroides sculpturatus | reverse complement strand
TCCTGTTATTTTTATATATTTCAAAACTGTTTTAGATCTAAAATACTTTTATAAAGTTGCTTGTCGTGTTCGTTTTTTTTTTGGTATTATTTTTACAACAAAAAGTTCGAGTACAAATCTTCTTACATGATAAATATCTATCTCCTAGGATATAGAATAGGATGTATAGGATAAATACATATAAATCAGATTCCGGTTAAACATTTAATCATTTCTAAAAATTACTTTGGGGTTAAAAATTGTCAGATAAGTTGCCATTTTATTAAATATAATAATATTATAATACAGAAAAAAATAGTTTTTAGATTATATTGAAAAATGAAATTGCTGGATTCGATGGAAAATTACAAGATTTGGATAGAAGAGTAATAAAACAGACATTTAATCTTATTTTCTAATGCAATAACTCAACAAACAATGTAATAATTGCATTATTTTATATTGAATTTAATGGTAAATTAACTCTAGAAGTTATTTAACATCGATCTGTGGTAAGACCGCTTATATTACTAATTAAATCGATAGAGATTTCCAGTAGGCCCACTACTTTCAATTTTGGTAATTGTGTAGATTGCTTATTAAAGAATTACTGATTACCTCTTTATTGTTGTTTTATTTTTCTTCTCTTGATATTGATGATGTATTAAATAAAATTATCTTATCAAAGTTGTTTTTTTAATATAATTTTGCACATGAAAACTGCAACTGGACATTGTTAAAATAACTTTTATTTTTAAAAATCGAATATATTTTCCAAATAGCTTTTATTTTAAAAAAATATATAGCTTATTATATACAGTATGTAGTAAATCCTATCAATGCCCACAGACTATAAACGAGTTGACCCTTATACGTTTGGTGAATTTAAATGCATTTTATAAGGGAAATTCTATAGCGTGAGCATATAAATTGATATTATATAACATTAGAGAATATAAATATAATTCTATTCGACTGGAAGAGCTATACTATTGTATAATGGCTACATATTTAAGTAACTTTGATAATATTTAAACTAAACACGAACTCATAATGAAATTTAAAGTAATATAATGTTTTCATGCATAAAATGTACGAATTCAAGTGAATTTTAGATCTCCATCGAAGAACAAGTTTGATCTGTGTACATTATTTTCAATATAATGAATCCAAATCGAGAGAGAAACAATCAAGTGATAAGGATTTTTCTCTAAAATTTTTTTTATTATAATTATAATAAAAATATAAACAGTTTATCAATAACAATGTCTTTTAAAAGCTATTTACCTAAATCTATAGAAGTAAAAAATTATTTTTCATATATTTATATTTCGATAAAATAAAATACTGTACTTTATTAGAATAGGCCTATGATTTATATTAATATAAGATAAATATATAATATAAATTTATACTGATTAAATAAGTTTAATTGGATTCCATTGTATTTCATTAGCGAAAGATTTGAAAATACTCCTATTGAAAAAGTTAAACATCCAGATATAAAAAGTCCGATTACTGCAAAAATCGCGTACACCGATGTTTCAGACAGTGTTCACTGTGTTTAGAATTTTCAGTGTATCTGTAATTTAGAAGTCTTCGAAAGTCAGAGGGAAGCAAAATTGCTGTTTTCCTCCATCCGCCGAATTTCTTTTCATCTGGGACGTTCTGACCTTATCGGAGGTATTGAAGGTAGTGAACACGTCAGGATCACATACACGGCTAGAATCTGTCCCCAGACATATCAGCAAGAGAGATGATTGTTTTACAACCAAGAACAATTGCAACAGCTCGTTTGTCCACTATCCACAGTCAGATGAAAGTCTTGCTACAGAATCCTGTCTTTTTCGTATTATTGGGCAAGTGACCAGCAGAGATATTTACATGCAATGGTGCCGTAACAGAGGATCATGGACTGCTTTGGATTCGCAGCATATCGTCTTTAGCAATAAATCCTGGTTCTGTATGGGTTTCGACGGCCACGTGTTAGAGTTTGAATGACCTTTTCAATCCCGCCTTTACTGTTGAACAGCAAACTCTTTTTACTAATGGTGCGCTGGTTTAGGGAACCAGTTCATACAGCCATTTCTTTAGAAATGGCATGAGGGACATTGAATACACAACGATAGATTCAAGAAAATCATGTCTCATGTTTGCATTTCATAGTAAAGCTGCGAACAACCATTTTCCAGCAAGCTAATACTTGCTTCATCCGTCTGATCTTCAGATATGTGCTCATCAAGCAATTGTGGGACCAAATAGGATGCCAGGTTCAGTAATCTATTAGTATGGCAGTTGCAACATCTGTGGGCAAATTTGTTCCAGGATAGCATACGATACCTGTAATTGTGCATGCCGACAGTATTGCCGCACGTATACAGGCAAGAAGAAATCCAGGCAAGGTACTAGAGGTTCGTTTAAAATTGTTCTACAAGTAACTGTTACTTTGGTATTGTATTGTAATCAGTTATTACCATCATCATTACGTTAGCACTGATAAAGTTTAATTCTATTTCAGCTCTTCCTTTGTGCATATTTTTTGTTAATAAGTGTACTTGACGATACTTCGCTAACATTTTCCAAATCTATTTAAAATCTAAAGATTTATATTGTATTATATTAAGGAACTGATTGATTTCATTTTGAAAATAAACTGAAACTTTGAAACAAAATTATGTAATTTATATAAAACTAAAAACGTAAACATTTCCCGAACATTTATCATAATTTGAAAAGATGAACTGTACAGATAAATAGTAACAAAAACTGTGCTTTCCAGAAGATACTTTATTAGTAAATTAATTATTTCAGTATATATAAAGCTTAAAAATAAGCTAAGATACATGTTTACTTATAGATATTTATTTTTTATGATTAAAATAGATAAATGGCCTTTAGTGATATTTGAAATGTTTATTTTTTCCCCTCCTCCCATATCCATTTTTGGCTTTTATCAAAAAGAAATAAAAATAATACGGTAACTAAGCAATACTTATTTCTGGAAACACTCAACTATCACGTAACCATACAACATGACAATTCATAAAATACACCCACTTGTGCGTTGCTACACGCCATCACCATTGTATCAGTTATGAAAGAACTGTGGGATGAGATCGATGCAATATAGTAGCCTAATGGATAATAATAGCGACACGAGCAAGAAATCTTTGACCTTATATTAATTCGAATATCATTACACTAGGCGAATTGCTTCTTCACTAGATGACTTTATGTTACTATTTTTGTGTACGGAATATGATCTGTACTTATCGAGAATAAGATGTTTTAGGACCCATTTAATATTACAATCATTCAAAATAAATACTGTTAAGCTGATCAAATACACTCACACAATGAAAAATGTTACGTGAGTATTTATGTAAACATTTTACGAGTCGATTATTTTCATAATGGTCTCTTGTAAAGGCACATAAAAAAACAGTTTACACTCCGTCTTTTATTATTATTATTATTATTTCCTTTTTTTCTATCTTCTTTCATATGTAAGAAAACTTGTCTATTGCTACCTACGAGGAAAAATACCTCAACATTATCAACACATTGCAGACTCTCATCGATTCTTCGAATGCAACACGTTCATTTATGAATAATTCAAGAGGTTACAGAAAAAACTCGACGCAATTATGGCAATAGGAGCACGAACTTTCTAAATATTTAGAGATTCTTCGAATTTCAAGTACATAAAATATGTCGGAGGTACAATTTATGACAAATTGGCCACTTTTCAATACGACTCGAGTACTTTTTAAATAATTTTTAAGTACCTGCAAATGAAAACCTTTCTGAAAATACATAATTAAAATCCTAGTTATGTTAACCGCAATTTAATTTAAATATTTTCTAAGCCTTTACCTAAAAAAACGAATCTCAATAAATCAATTTGCTATCATCGTACGTAATTTACACGTAAAAAATGAATTAAACCGTTCCTTTCCGTGAAAAATATACTATACAGATTATATATAAATAAAAAGCTTAATTATTTAATAAGAAATTCACTTAACTTTTGTTGAAACATTTTAAGAAAATCAACTTACCTTCCTATCAGATTTTCTGACGGCTTCATAAATCTTCCAAACCAATTCAGGCCCAGCGCTAGCGATCTGCCGTCCAACATCATAATACTGAGCTATAGGATTGCTCTCCAACGGAGTGGGTGTCGAAGGTTTTAGTTTAGAAAACATGTCTCGCTATCATGCAAAAGCGTCAAACGGATCGGCACGGTCACTTGACCACATTTGTGTTTCTAAGAAAGAAAATAGATACGACAAACTGTCAAGACCAATCTGAAAATATTCCATTCTTAGCTCAGAAAATATCTCATTCAATAAATCGTATTGGAAAAAATTTTCAAAAATAATAACATCGACAAACTGCTATTACGCGCGTGTATTAAACTATAAACTTTAGTTATTTTTCTTTAAAAAATTCAACAGTTATTTATTATTATTTGTTTTTTTTTTTAAAAAAAAACTTTAAAGTTTACTCTTTTCAATCTAAGACAGCTTTCGTTTATGATTCGCCAAATGTCCACAGGCCGAAACATAAAAAAGATATCTAGTGACAACAAGCTAAGAAACAGTACCTCTAGGCAAGCCGACCGTATCCTAATAAGGATAAACTCTACATACGACTCGTCTGGAGTCGTGCAAGATGTGCAATCAATAGTCCGATACGCTAACACTAGAATAAATAACTAGCAAGATTTTTGTTGTGTTTATATTATCGAACAAAACTTTTTGTCATAGAAATGTTAATATACGATTGATAGATTTCCCCTTTCTTCATGTTTTTGATAAGAAGTATTTAAAAAAAACGTGTCGACATTCATGCAAACTAATCTACAAAACATATCTGTTGCATACTTTTACTTATATATATCTTTAGTGTAAATTAATATTTATAAATTAGACTGTAATTTCATTATAAAATTTCAATTTTAGAATTTAAATAAATTACGATTACGTTCGTAATGAAAATTTGTTCTTATTAAAACTGTATCTTGCTTTGATATAGAAATTTGCTTCGCTAACTGTCTTTACCGCGTTTAAATGTAATTCAATTCGGCGGGGATTTTTATTATTAAATACTCAGCTATAGTTTTTCATGCGAATCAAATATTTTGAAAAACTTTCAATATTGAATTTTCACTTAGTTATAGAAAGAATTCTGCATTGCAGAATAGGAGAAAGTTAAATCAATGACAGAATCATATATCAGAACATCAGAATCTCTAACCTGCAATACGTTTTGAAAGTAGCACCCGATTTTTCTTTATATGCAGAGTATAATAGACTTAGTATATTAATAATCAAAAAGAATTCTTTAACTAAATTTTGATTTAAATTAATGCATAAATATTTTACAATCTACTTAAGATTTTATATATAAAATAATTTAATATTCTGATTTTAGAGATGATATTTTTGAAGATACATTTTTATTTCACTTCTAAATAATAATATTTGATTGATTTTCTAACATTAAATTAATTTAGGTTTGTTTCTTCTTTATTTTTTACACCATAAATATGTGATAAAACTAAATATAATAGAATTTTGCTTTTCCTTTTAACGGTAGACATGTTTTTCGAAAACATTACAAAAATAAAATTGAATAACTTTTAACCGTAAGTTTACAGTTAAAAAATTAGATTTAAAATTAAATTATTTATTATTATTTTAAAAATAACTTCATAACAGTAAATTTTTCTATTTTAATTAATAATTAACCAAGGATTTAATCAATTTAATCATTTTCAAAACAATAAAAGATGGTATAAATCCAACACGTCATCCTTCCACCCGTCTTCATTGGATGAAAAGAAAGGAAAAAGCCATAAGTTTATACGAATATCTAATTGAAATAAATAAAATTTTTACAATCTGCCTGTGTGACTTTTATAAAATTAGCAAATCGATATGATTAGGTTAAAAAAAAAGTTGTACTAACTTCGCCATATTGATTTATTTGATAATTACTTTCTGCAGTGAAATTGAAGGAAGGAATTTTACTATAAAAGAATTTTTTCTAAAAGAAGACATTTGATTTTTCTTTGTCTACAAGAAAACCTTTTTGAAAATTACAAAAACTAAAGAAACGAAACAAAAAAATATGTTTAAAATAATATTTATGAAGTGAGCAAATGAAGTTCTAAAACTGTTTAAAATATAATTAAAGCCATTATAAATCTATACTTCATCTCATCCAAGTAAAGATAACTAAATTAAAAAATACATGTTAAAAATTTACACAGTTTATACTAGTCTAACCAATTTCAATGCGGGAGTAAATTTTTTAGTAAGTTGATAAAAGAGACAGAATGTAAAAAAAAACATTTAATATTCTACTTGTAAATAAAAATAATAATTTATTTTAAATATGTTTAATTTGACCATTAATTACCGAAAATTTGTAATATTTCTAAGGATTTTAATGGTATTAACGTGGCACAAAAATTCTTTAACGAATTATTAATTAAACAGCACTCAACTATATTATAATGAACGTTATTGGGCTGTAATTTGAAAAAAAATTGTAGACCTATAAATTTCTACTGTCGTCCGTCTGTCTGTCTTCCGTTAATCTCGAGAACTGTGTCCAATGCACACCGAAAATCACGTTATTTCAATTCAAAAATGTTCACTAAAAGCTGTTAATAGATGACCGTCACGACTCGATTGTTAAAGGAAAAGTATGATGTACAGGGGCAAGCCACTAGTAATTTGAGATGGAGAGCATATATTTTAAATTAAATAAGTAAAAAAATATAATTAAAAGTTGCAGCTCGGCTCGTTTTTCTTACAAGTTTATTATAATAAACATAAAAGTTTGTATAGTATATAGTATAATATATACTACAGTATACTTTTATAGTACTATAGTATAGTATATTATAATAAATATGAATTAGTACAATACTTTTATATCTCCTGCAGAGTAAAGAAATTCGTTATAATTCTTAATCATTATTCACTCAGTCAATATGTCTCTCAAATGAGATAAATTGANGAGGTTTTGAACTTTTTTTTTTCAGTCTTTGTTCTAACATTAACTTATGATAATCATTGCTGTACTTTTGCATAAAGTACTATGAGAATTTTTATTTATAGTTGTATTTAGCTATAATTAATTTCCCCTTTTTTACTTGCTTTAACTTAAGTTTTGAGAGGTTGTTTTGTTAGCTATCTCAATGCTTTCCAGCTTACTAGCTACTTTCAATAACTATATTAGTATTGAAATTACATTCCATAACATTTAATTATTATAATTATAAATAATAAATATAAATCAATGTTGTAATAAATAAATCAATTAAAATTCATTAATAATAAATTATTTGTGAATATAATATTTGTATATAGTGTCAAGTTGTGAATAAACTAGGCACAATTTATTTTCTATATGAATACAAGCTAAGAATTGAGTCAAAGTGTTAGTAAGTCAGTAATACTATTTTAAAGACCATCTATGACAATCACTTGCTGCTATTGTGGCAATACCATTACTACTGGCATAAAATCAAATAAACTTTCACATGCTCATGTTAGCAACATTGGATATTGTCACTTTAACACCACTGTATCAAAAAACAAAATCATGGACCTCCAATTTTCATTATATTTTTAATTTCCTTATCTCTTATTTTGTGAAATGATGAAGTTTACTTAAAATCAACCAATCAAATTTTGAGAACAAACTCTATTCTATAAGCGACATAGGAAAGAATTTGCTAATGCTCAATAGAGAGTAAGTTAATGTTTATAATTTTACCTTTCCTGCTGCTTTCTGATGGAGTAGCACCCATTTTCCTTCTATCATTTGCCCATGCATTATATTTATGAACAGGTGTAAATCTTGGGGTGTCCTCACCAGAATTTCTGAATCTAATCCATAACAAACAAATCATAATTTTTAAATTTATTTGCAAAATAAAAATTTATATACATTTATTTGTAAAATTAAGAAAAAGAAATTAGTCAATGGATACATTATTTTCACTTAATAAAAACATGATGATGATAATTATTTTAAATAAAAGATTCTAAATCACAATTAAGAATGAAAGAATTTCCAGAAAAACGTCTTTTATATATAAAATAATGTACTTAAATATCCAATCATAATATACATATATTTAGATTACGTAACGTTTCTGAATATTATCTCTTATTTTTATTTGTCTAGAAATAATCATGTTTATCTCACAAAAATTCAGTGCTCATTTAACAGAAACCATTGTTATAGCTATTGTTTCCCATTGGTTAGAGCCTCCATACTTTAATTCCTTAAAATGCAATTGCTTACTTTCATAACTGAATGCAATTTACATATTTATGTTTTTCCTTAATTTTTTATTTTTACTAAGATTTACTTCTTTATCATTTTTGAATTAACTCATAACCGAAAATCCATATTCGATGCATTTAGTTAATTAATAGAGAGAAATTATAACTATAAGCAAAAGATATTATTATTGACTTTACAGGATCTGTATAATTCATTCAATATAATTGAACAACTTATTTGCTTAATATAAAAACTGAATGTAAATATATGACATTTCAGTTCATATTATTTACCTTTTCTCTGAATAACTTATATGATCGTCATCTTTACGTGGATTAGGCGTGGGTAAATCCCAAGTTGAAAAGCGCGATGGAGTTGGATCATCATCATCCCAAGTACATCTGGATGGTGTATCTGTAAATTAAAAATAGTTTTAGTATATTTAAATATTTCACTTAATGGTTTTTACAAATATATCTTACTTAAAAAACAACGAATAAATCATAATAGATATCAAAAGAATTCATTTATCATCTATATTTTTATGAGATTTGTTACATTTTATTTTTGATATAACAGGCTATTTAAGCCTACTAAATCAAATCAACAATTATATACAGGCAAGTGGCCTTCAAATAGCTACATGTTAATTTTCATTAAGAATTAATCAATTAAGAGTTAAATACAGAGTCCTCTGCTTGTGCCATACTTGACAAAGTATGTCACAAGCAGAGGAATCTGTAGTTAAATGGAATGAGGTGACTATCCTCAGGGCCATCTGTTCCCATCGTTAGCAATAAACAAAGAAACCATTGAAATCTATAAAAGTAATTTAAAGGATGGTTGTATCAATGCCAGAGATTAAATGGACTAGCTTCTGCATGGAAATTCTACATAGAAGAAAAATTAAAAATTCTTAGTCTGTACCTGCCCTTATAATTGGATGCATTTTTATGTATTTTATTTTATTTATTTTACTATATTATTTATATCAGTGGTTCTCAACTTTTTTACCCATGGACCCTTTTTCCTCTTAATTTTTTTGTGGACCACCATAGACATTGCACAGAAAAAAAACTTATACTTTTCAATAATAAAAAAAGTAAGGAAAACATTCAGAAATGTCACTGACAAGTGACATAATGCTGATGGTATAAGATTCTCCTAACAAACCCTGGCTTTATAATCTCTTTGACCTTTGTCAATGAGATGTATATGTCCTATACATATTTGATATTTTAAATAATTTATATTTTAACACTTATGCAAGAAATGAGTAATAAAGAAATTGACAATATATATACTGTAGAAATTTAATTCTCAGTAAAGCAATTATTCTGAAATAGAATTCTCCTATAGACCACTAAAATATCACCATGACCCTTGTATTTTTTTGTTGACCCCCCACATAATGTTACATGGATCCCAGTTGAGAACCACTGATTTATATCGTTATTGTTTTAGTTTATTTTATATAGTTTATTTTATTTATTTGTTAATTTATCTAATATTTTCATTTTAAATTTAAATGTTTGGAAGTTCTGTCATTAGAATGTTAAATTTTTAAAAATACATTTGAATTCAGTTACACCTGAAGATTGCATATTCTATTAGGTTGAAAACGTTAGTGTTTCATTTTAATAAACATTTCTCAGCAATGAGAGGCATTTGATGATTCATTAAGTGCATAAGATTTTATTTGCTGTCACATACATTTTATAAGAAAAATCAAACTAGAGAGACATTATTTTTATTGAAACTGAGAAAAAAATATTATAATTGAAATAAGAAGCATTCTTAAATATTTATGTTAAAAAAAGCAGACAAAAAAAAAATAGACTTTTTTAAGCCAAAACTTATTTTACTTTAAATGCTTCCAACTTTATTTTCCAAATTTCCAAATGAAATATTTTCTTGCTGATGAAAGCCATTTTTTAGTTTTAAATGTATCAGAAACATTGCTATTTGAAACAGATGTTTTGTCATCCTTGGAAGTGCATTACAATTGCCTTCAGATATTGTATCTTGCGATAATGACAATCTGAAGATGATAGTTACTAAAATAAGTCAACATTTATCAATATAAAAAAGTAAGGTACTCTCATCTGGCATTCAAAAGTTTAGTATATAAAATTTAAACTTTGTTAAATAGGAACACTTTTAAATGTAAAAAAGACATTCTCAGTATTTCACAAAAAATTCATAATATAAAACTTTAATATCGAAGTTTGATTGTATACAGTCACTTATGTAAAAAAGTAGAAAAATACAGAAACTATTGAAATACCATTCTAATGTAATTAGTGTGATGTATAAATATAAGAAATAATAAGATATTAAAAAATAAGTTGAGAAATTTATATGAATTATAAATATTAGCTTGTTCACATTTGCAATGTACTTCCTTTATTTAAATGAAATTACCTTTAAGTTGTATACTGGGAGTAGGAGGTTCCTCTCTTCTTCTCGGACTTTCATCCCAGTAACGACTTGATCTTTCTCCATATCTTTCTGATCTTGGCGATCTCTCTCTTTCTCTCCCTTTGTGATATCTAGATTCTCCCTCTTCTATAACAAAATATAACAACAACAATCTCAAATTCATGAAAATTAAATACAGATATTAATTAAAATGCATTTTCTACCTTTATATCTGTTTTTATTAGAATCTCTAGTCTTGTCTTTTTTAGAAGATGCATATACTCCTCTTTCTCGATCTCTATCTTGACGCTGATGCAATCTCATCTGATACTCTTTGCTGACCCCACCTGGATGAGAAGGTGTCTCAATTCTTGAAGATCGGTAATGCCTACAATATTATAAATTATAATAATTAATTTTGTTAACACTTAAAAACAAAACTTAATGATGATAATTTATTTTACTGACTAATTATCTGAGCACTGTAAATAGCTGTTGCTAGAACTTATCACACACTATTGAGAAATCACTCAGTGATTGATAAACATTTATTTATTTGTAACTATAGTATACATTTTGACCCAAAGAAGCAGTTGTTTTTTGCTAGGTGAGTGTTTTTAATGTGGTGTTTTCGTGTATACATGTCATTACCTCTTTGAACATGACAACTTATCTGCTTTTTCTGTTTACAGGTGTCTGGAGATGGATAAGTGTTGCACATCCCTGGGACTTGGTCCATGTACACGGTCACCTCACCACCATGCAGTATATCGAGATCTTAGATCAGGTATTACTGCCGACGGTAAGGGCCATCTAGGGCAATGAGCATTTTTTTCTTCATTCCTGACTGCTCCCCTGTGTGCACAGCACGCATTGTCTCTCAGTGGCTGGCAGACCATCCACAGATAATGGATTTGGGATAGCCGGGGAGAGGTGCAGACCTCAACCCAATAAAACATCTTTGGGTTACACTCTGCCGCAACCCCATTCAGGCAGCCAATCCCAACGAACTTTGGGACATCATCTCTGTTCATTGGGAGAAGCTTCGCGAAAGCATGCTTTCTCACATTCTTGTGGCAAGCATACCTGAGCAACTGAATGAGGTCGTGGAAAGAGTTGGGTTGTGGTCGAGGTTCTAAACCTCTCCCCTCCATCTGCATTTTTTTGTTTTGTGTTAGCAGATGCTAACACTGTTTTTTTTTTTTTTGTTTTTTGAACAGGTTTTTAACACCGTTACGATGGTCTGTTAATGAATCATCAAAATGTTGCTTAATTTCTATGTTCTGTTAATGATTCATCCATATTGTGATTAACTGCTATGCTCTGTTAATGAATTGTAATTTGAATTATAAATGTGTGTTTACTCATTTCTAATCTGTGTGTTTTTCTAATAAGTAACAAAAACGTTGCACAATTAAACGTTATAACAGTTATTATAACTGTTACTTGACAGTAACGTGCATTGCTGGCAGATTGGTCGTTTAGATATATATTTGTTATCTCTGATTTGTACTTCTGATATAGGTCAATAATGATTCATGGCCAATACACTTTATGGAGGGTGTGACCAACAAGAATGCCCAATCAAGCAAGTAGAACAACATGTGACTAACACCTTTTAACAAATCATGTTCAAGGAAATTTACCAATGTTTTATTGAATAATAACAAACCAATACATGTCGTGTTTTGTCTCTCAACTTGCAAAATGTAATCAGTAAGTAATACAGTGGTGAGTTTGCAAAAAGGGGAGTACGTTGAAAATGGTTCCTGAATGGCATCTTTCCCGGATAAACAACTTTAGAGGCAACTTCATGTCTGCAATGATGACTTTCCCGTAGAAATTCTACGGAAAGCTGCCATTCGTAGATTAGGTCACATTAGCTTTAAAAAATAATTAAAAACATATAAAAGGAAAATAAATGATATAAAAATAGTTATTACATAAGTAGTATAGAATTAAACGAATGATATAGCATGTGATATGTGAATATTTACAAAATATAAAAGGTCGATTCGAATATAATATGAATATATGATCGATATAATGAAAACATAATTGAGTACAAAAAGATCTGTTTGTAAACTGGCAATATATTTTATTAATATAAATATATATATATAATGATGAAGAAGAGATATGAAAACATTTCTACGAACTTGAACTCTGTATAATCAATAAATATTTTATGAAACAACGAAATGTGCATTGCAATTTTAATTCGTAACTTTATACAAGTGTATTATAAACAGATGTATAAAAAACTGATTGTTAAATAAAAATATGCATTAAAATCTTAATAAATTTTTCTGTCAGATAATCAATAACTTCTTTTTACAACTTCAAAATCTAATATTTACAGTCAGTAGTTTACATCCGTCCACAGGGAAGGCGTTAACTGTAGTGAATTATCCGTTGATTGTTAGCTCTTAGAAGAAATACAATTCATTGGGGACTTTATCTTGGATTTTCATTAACAAATGTTGGATCCTTTCTTGTAATCAAATACTTTTAGGTAATCTTTTGAAATCAATCATTGTATAAATCGATTCGAATTTTTTAAAATTTTTATGCTGGCTTATATTAAGATAAATTCCAAATTTGAGCACGATTATATAGAAAATTTAGATTCTATATATTAGAGTTACTAAATAGTTAAAATACTATAGGGTGAATCGAGAGCAATCTATAAATATTCTATATATCGTGATGAAAATATGAATTTATCCATAGCAGAAAACGCATCAAAAAACTCTAGTGGATGGATGACCGAAGCCTTTAGCTAAAAAGGTAAGATTGACTGACGTATTTCGATAGCATATTTACCTTGATAAAAACCTCTACCGACAACAAGTAAAACGGCTGCTATGTTGGAACTCTGCTTCCATCGATAGAGCTTCTAAAAGATTGAAGTTTTCTATGTCAGAACTGTGAAACCAATATAGTAAACAGATATAAGCTTGCAGATGCAAGACATCGAATGTTGAAATGTTTTTTTTCCACGTGAAAAATATGGGAAATAGTGGCTAATATTCTTTTCACCTTGTTGGATTCTTTATTCTGTTTTTTCGTAATTGTAATATGAGTACGAAAATAAAATTGAAAACATTCAATAAAATAATTTAAAATGTAACAAATAGTAAATTGAAATTTTATAAAATTTAAATAATCAAAAAAAATTTAAATTTTCTAAGAATAATATTTTTATAATATCATCGATTGTCGACAACATTCCATCCGGAAATTCGACGATTCTTCGGTTTCGTTCCGGAAATAGCAGCATTTCTGGTATTGATAGAACACTAANCGATAATATTTTGTTTGTATTAATTTAAATATCCATTAAATTTATTCAGTTAATGTAAATAATATTTTAAATAAAAAAAAATTAAAATAAAATTCTACGTAATTAAGGAAAGCAGCGCCTTGATAATGCTCTAACAAGTTGAGATGAAACGTTAAAACAGAAAGTCATATTTGTAACCCTCGAGGCTTTTTTGAAGTAGCCATTAAAGCTAAAGAAACATCAACGTAAGATGCTCAGGAAATGCCAGACTATAAAGGAATTATCCGGTGCAGTTCCTGCTTAAAATTATCACCTAGAATAACTAAGAGACAATCGATAGCGTTATCTATTGTAAAACAGATAAAAGGATAACCGATCGAAATAAATTAGATCATTTTCGATGGAGTAAACACCAAACGCGAAATTACCATAAAGTATTAGCCACTTAATGGAATTTAGCAAATTTCTTAACCATTTAAGTTCTTTGCAAGCGCTATTAAAGTGGAAAGTAATAAACAGTTTTTTTTTGTTTTTTTTTTGCATTTATTCAACGTTCGCTTCCTTTGATAATGATATAAAAAAGACCTTAAATAAAAAAAAAAATAACTACATCAACAGTGATGTTTCATGGACAACATCGTTTGACTTTTTTTTATCACCTCTTGAATTCAACTCACGTCTAATGTCTGGTTTTCTCTTGCCTGTAGCAAACTGAAGTGTCTAGAAAATGGTCGTTTTGACATCTTGAAAATCTGTCCTCGTACTAAGATTCCGTGCTGGATTTCGGTTAAAGATATTTCTCTTTCATCCTGACAGATTAATTAAAGTCGTGGAGGAAAAAAAAGTTTATGAAGAACTGACAATACTTATCATAGACATAGTTAATTTAGTGTTATCGTCGGCTGGTTTCGATAAAATTGATTAAGTTTTGGAAATGTTTTCTACATAATTATTATCGATTTAGGATAATGAAAGTAGCTATATCAAGAGTTTAAGTTATAACTATTGCTATTCATTAATTTATGTTTATTATAAAGATGGCTTCATTTATGGCGAATTGCTAGCATAAAGTAAATCCTTCTACTGGAAATAATAGCGAATATCCGGTATAATATGGCCCTAACTGTAGAAATGAAGTAGTATTGATATAAAACGGATTTGTTTGTAAGAAACAAAGCAGATATTAACAGATTTTTCTTTTATATTCGTTAATTTTATAAAAATTTAAGAAATTACGAATACATAAATTCAGAAAATGAAACCTCCAATGTATTAATATAAACTATTAATAAGGAAAAAAAACAGAAATTAAAGAAAAAAATAGTGTAGTGTACATTTTCATACGTGTATTTATTATTACAATTGTATAATTGAGTTCTACTAAATATACAAACAATAATACCCTACTTGCAAGATTTATATTTAGGATCTGTTGTTTTTTATTAGATCGATATTCTGTTATAAATAAACACATGACACGATTAAAATTAAGCATTTTCAAGAGTAAATTAAGAGTCTCATTAAAAGATAAGTCGTTACAACATTTTCATGTTATCAGAGAACAGCGGTTCTATCACTCAAGCTCAAATACATTATTCTTCCTTCCTATCTGAATTCTGATTTTCATTTTGGATAAGCAAACAATTACATTGTTGAAGCTATTTCTTTATTAGTAAAAATGTTAATTTTTAAGTTAATAAACGTATTTTGTCATTTTAGAGTTAATTTTTTTCTAATGATTAGAAGTAAAAAGTACTTGGTGGTATATTATAAATTTGATATTAAATTAATGCGTATTTAAGTTTTATAAATACTAATAGAAAATAATTATCATTGGTAAATTTACATTTAAAAATGAATAAAAGTATTATTAATATAAAATAGTGTTTTAAAAAATAATTGTAATTATATGAATACAAAGCTGATGTGTTAATAATACGTTATAGCAAAACTATAAGTGATATTTTATGGACATTAATACAGCTTTTACAACATAAAATATATCCCAACTGTAGAAAACGTTATTGATCCGTACTGAAAATATACTAAACATACAATTGAAACCATGAAGAAATGTTCTAGAAAAGATTTTAAAGCTCTATTCTAGATTTTTTCTCTCGATATATAGTATTTTCTAAATGGATTCTCTTAAAATCCTTTAGAAATATATTTTTCTCAAAATTTTAGAAAATGCAGTATTTTTCATTACACCATTAAATATTTTAACCTTATTTTTATGGTACCGAGAGAGGTTATTATTTAAATAACGCAGTTCAATCACATAGCAATTATGTCTTAAGTGATTAACTAAAGTTAATAATTTTGATTAAAATATTCATAAATTTCTCCAAAATTCGTTATTATATTCATTTCGAATTTTTATAGAGTAATTACACATACTGTATAAATTATTTATACAGTAATAAGCAAAGAAAAGAATCGGGAATATAGCTGTTTCTGCAGCGATGAACACACTGATGTCAGCATTAACGCCACATTAACCTTCATCAACCGGGACAGAATCGCGAATTTGAGTTTGTTGACATTTAAGAAAGCGAATAAAATGTTCAATGCCACTTTAAAAATTGTTATCGATTTATTGCTAATTGATTAATAGATATTCGCATTAAAATTTCAGACATATTCGAATGGCTTACATAGAAATATCTAAAACTTATTGAAAACGTTGACAGCTGCATTGACCATAACGTCATCCTCTTCCTGTTATCAGCATTCTTAACGGGAAAGTTCCCGTTTAGTAATATATATGCAGATATTTTCTTCACTTTATACTAACTGCCTATTCAATATCTTCTTCAATACTAATGAGGAACTCGGGAATTTATATGTCCCATATATATATTTAAATCTATTATTCTAAGGCGGCATAATTCTCGGCAGATAAGTTGAAGAAATTCGTTAATAAAGTATGAAATTATAATAATTATGTTTGCTCGAAATCGGTTTATCGTTATTTAAATTTTATTATGAAGCCTGCCAAAGAATATTTTTGACATTGGATCTAAGAAATTACCTTTAAAATCAAGAAATTAATTTAATGTTCCGCTAGAGACGTTAATGGCATTTTTACTTGGATGAATAGGGAGCATTAAAGGAATTAGGGAATCTTATGAGTTGTTGCATTTTTTTATTATTATTAAATAATTCACAAAGCTGCAAGCAGTTTTTTAAAATTTAATAATCCTACTATATTTACTTGCATTTTGTCAAAGGTTATTTCCTGAAATTAATTATGAATTTTCAAAATTTGCATCGCGAATTTGATAAATTGAAAAGAATTTTGACGAATAAGAAAAGAATTAAGATATAGGGAAAAAAGACATTAAAATGGATTAGTTCTCTAATTCGAATAAAAATTTTTAATTACTGATTAATGGAATAATAAAATTTACATTCGATTCTACAATTGTATATGAACAAGAAATCGATTTTCAATCATGCAGATAATAATTAATGTAAATGGTGCTTAGGAACTCTTACGAAAGAATTAGCAGATTCCAGAAGTTCGTGTAAATAAGTTCTTATATAAATTATATTAAATAATACAAATAAATAATTACAATAGGCCTAAATGATTTAAATTATAATATTATAGATTGATTAGTGTTACAAAAATATCATCAAATAAATACGTAGATCTAGTCGGCACTTTATTTAGCTTGTAAATGCTGTAGTATATTTCTTTTCTTCTATTTTGTTCAATCGAAAAAGTGCTTTTAGTTATTAGATTTCGCTTCAATCCAAGTCATTATTAGACTAAAGCTAAGCCTGATAATTCTACAAAAAATGCAAAATTCTGGGTATCAAAATCATCACCGTCACATCTGGTGAAAAATCTCTGTATCTTTCTCCTTTGCAAAGGGTGCGCAACACCTTTTCGTTAATTCAATGCGCACCTATGGCGCATGTACTGTACCTTCATCGGCTTCAGCTATAGGAATAAAATCAACTTCTCTAAGTTTATCGCCATATTTTTCTTCTTAATGGACACAAACACAATAGCAAAATGTTTAGAAGAGTTCATAATGTAATTTAGTAAACTCAGCTAAATAACTGGACAAAAAAAGAACTACATTCTATTCGGTTGTAGATTACGATGCTCACTCAACTCGAATATATTTTAACTTTGATCTTAAATTAAAAACTAGAGATTTCAATTATTATTAATTTAAATTATCTTTAGACAGAAGGTATTTGTATTTTTTTTTTTTTTTTGGTGAAAATATGAAGAAAATACATACGAAACTCTTCCAAAGTTTTATAAGTAAGCTAGGTTAATAGATTTTAATTTCCAGTAAAGTACGAGGAATCACTCCAGAGAGAAAGAGAGAGAGAGATATTGACTGATAATACTTTCAGCAAATGACTTCAAAACAGTGCTTTAAGTGAGTGTATCTGATACGTTGCAACGATTGCGAGTATCCTACTTCATTTTATTACGTGGAGCCTTCTGTATAAATAAAATATATTTGAAAAGATTTGTTGTTAATGTTAATTCGTCTTCCTAAAATAAAATATAGAATTCAGTACGTGAATTATATCTATCTAGGTAGCAGCATAGTATGTAATTTACGATTGTTCTATTAATTACTATAATAAATTACATTAAAAAGATTTTTACTAAGATTGCCAATTTAATAGAAGGATTAGTATAACAAATGAACATAATTACAATATAACAAATGATATAGATTAATGGTAGATAGCTTTTAATAATAGAAAATAAACCGTAAATATGAAGAAAAAAAAACCAATTTCAGTAAAAAGTTGTAGCAGAAAAGAGATGGTTTACTGGCAAAAAAAATTCCCAAGTGGATTGATAAATACTTTTTAAAAACGTAATTTCTGGCTATCGAAAACGGCAGTGAAAAGAGATGAAGGAATTGGATGCATTTTTCACATTTAAAGAATGTTATCAGGGTAATGGAGCTAAAGTGAACCGAAAGATGCGTGAGTTATCGATATTTGTTTGCAGCATCTTATTGCATTTTCTGTGAGACAGTAATAAAATGTCATTCTGTCGATATTTAGAATAGATAATTTATGTAAATTGCAGTTTAAGATTTCAATCAATTAATATTAAAGAAAAATATGAAGAACAAAAGCAATTTCATCATTCTTAATTGATGCTCCTCCATCTTTATATAAATGACAACAAGATTGTAGATAATATATCGATACTTACAAAATATTTAGAAAAATGTTCAAATTCCCGTATAACTAATATTGATCTATTGTTATATCGAGAAACCATATCTGAACTTCTCTCGTGTCTTTAGCTTTGTTTCAACATTTTACATCGATCATGTTGAGTACTGTAGCGCTGCTTGATCGATGTAAAACGTAAATACTGTTGCTTAAATTCCTATACAAAGGAAAAAAAATACAATAAATCTAAATTCTTTCATCAGAAGTTTTACTGTATTTACGTGACACATTGTTCTAGAGCAATATACAATATAAAATACCTTTAGATACAGTACCCATAGGATTTTTAAGCTATTGTACACAAATTAATACTAAATAATTGTTTAACGAATTCTTATATATTTTTAATCTATATTTTACAGTAGAAAGGAATAAAAATATATGATTTAAGCCATTCTCATCCAAGATATAAAAATTTAGCAGCATATTAATTAAATTATTCTCTATAACCGATAATTAGAACTAGAAATGAAGTGAATCATTGAAAGATGTACTCTACAGCACAATATAATTGCTATGTAAATTAAACATACTTCTCGCTATTACAAATCTAATACTATGCCATCAATGATATGATAATAGACTTAATGGTAGCGATCTGAATATAAACCGACTATATATTTGATGTTATACAGTTCTATATATACACCTACATACTTGAATGCGAGTTAAACTAATATAAGTTACAAACTGAAATTTTCTTTCATAATATACGAAATTACACTTTTATGAAACATTCCATAAAACATTAGATCCTCATATAGGTAAATTTATTCCTAAATTTCGTATTATAATATTTAAATTCCCATTTTGAGAAGAGTAAATTAGTTTCAAGTTTTATTGAATGTTGCAATATGAGCTCCGTTAACATTATTAAATGAAACATTTACAGATATTTCACTTAATTCTAATTAGTGTAAATAAATGTGACACCAGTTATATAGATAATACGCAGAAATTGATGATAATAAATACTGTATTATTAAATGACCGGAGTCAAATAGCATTAATTGGAGATACAATAAGCAATTGAATTGATAATGATATTTAGCGATTATCACGTCATTTAACTCAATTACGATAAAAATGTTTAAAATTAATATTTTTCTAATATATTTACTAAGAGATATTCGTATTAACATCATTAATTAATCGTATTTAAGGATAAATATTCCATATAAAATATGTTAAAAATACTTAATTCATTACAGAGAATTAAATCTAAACAATGTTGGGTAATTGTAATACACGATTATTTTAAATTAAAAATAAAAAGTAAATAGATTCAAACACTTTAACGCCCCAATTCATTTAAATGCGATAATTACAAAAAGAATTATTATTTTTGAACAGTAAACATTCTAATTTAATTAATTTTACAAAAAAATCAACAGTTTAGTAGAAAAACATCGATAAAGATCTAAATTCGATTAAATAGCATTGAAGAAATTCTTTATGACATTAATAATTTCGATATTTTTTTGAAAAAAATATCTTTTAATGAGAAATCTTTCACATATGCACGTTTATTGGATTGATGATAATGAATATATTCGTTAAATTAAAATGAATAAAAATGGAGAAAGTAATTGATAAAACGATAATAATTAAAACAGTTTATACTAGAGAATACAATAAATAAACTGAACAAAGTTAAAAATAGCAAATCGCTATTAAACAAATCAAGAAGAGATTTGATGAAACAATAACAATTAACTGGTTTATTTAGAAATAATTAACAAGAAGATAATCTGTTAGTGCTATCAATTATTGTACTTGTTTATATTTGATTATGCATAAGTTATTAGCCATAAATTTGAAGAATTTATTATTAAGTTATGCTGTCTGCTCGTTTGTTTTCGTTATATTATCTATTTTATTTACTGTAAGATCTATTTCAAATGAAGAGCATTTTAAACATACAAAATTCGTATAGGCCAATAATACCAATAATTAAAAAAAAAAATGAAAGCGCTAAATCATATTTCTAGAAATTGAATAAAATTATTCTGAGAGCAGAATCGAATTATAATATTTTGCTAATTACCATTACAATTAATTACTGATTTGGAAATCAACTAATTAAAACTAATTAAATAGTTTTCAAATTGCTCAACAATTTGTGCAAATTGATTGAAAATTTAATTTATTCGATTTCGTTCTGTTCAGTTTTACATAATTTATTTAGAAGTTTAAAAAAATTTTTATAAAAAAAATTTGATTTCATTTACTTTATTTTCACAAAAATCTCACAAACGGTTCAAACCGTACCAATTAATTATCATTATTTATATTATTATTATTCTAAGCTTTTTAATTGAATTTCTACTGTTTGTTTTAGAATAATAATTTATCAATCAGGATTAATTAATAGGAAAATATTATTTGTATGCTGCTTCATTGCTAAAGAAAACGAAGTAAAGCTTTTAAGGAAGTCCACGTGAAATATAAGAGGATTTAGAATGTAATCTTAAGTTTCATTATCACATTTGATTGGTAGAATCAGATTTGTCCTTTGTACCCCCCATTTGTTAACCTTCTTCTTCAATTCTTGGCATTATTTGAACGTACTCAACATCTTCAGAGCATTAAGAGGTACTAAGAGGTTACTAGAAAAGAATGATCAGAAAAAGTTTACTAAATCTTGTTATCAGTAATGTAACTGTAGAACAAAACTAAAGCTCTAAATTCATCCGATTCTAGAAAACTTCAGCGTTATTATCGAGTTAAAAGTTGCGACTTTTGAGATTGATTAAATCAGATGCTGAATATACTTGTTTATAGTAAAGAGAAAATATGTATATGTATATATATTATTAAATACTTTCTCTCAATAAATACAGTAAAAAATACATATATATATATATATATATTGCCGAGATTAAATTTTAAAGAGATATATTTTAATAAAAGCTGGATCTCGCTTTAAAATATAACAAATTTGATCGGGTCAGACTTCAGAAAGCTCTTACATGTCTTACTTATCGATTATTTCATCAGCAGTTGGGTTATGTTGAACCACGCTCCATAGAATCCTGCAACAGCTGAATTGAGATAGGAGCATTCTATACAATTCACAGCTTTATTCTTGTAAGTCATAATATTACAAAGAATACAACAGTCTTGTGAGATGCTGCGATTATTATGTAATACATTTTTGATATCTTTACGATTATTAAAAATATTTTAGCTGACTTATAATGTATATATATATCTTTATAAACTGTGACATATATAAATTGGGAACATTTTCCTTTTAGTTTCGAGAAGCTAGAGGCGATCATTACAGACAATTTTTAAGACAATGATAGAACTCCAGGGTATATTATCATTCTAATTTGACACTTGTCTTTTTTTTATATCCGTACAGGGAATATTCTGTTTTGATATTCTCTCCAGAGTTTACCTGTTCTGTTTGCCAAGTAATTCTTTGTTTATGCAAATGTTTAATTCGTGCAAATGATCACCTTAATGTTGGAGTAAAATTTATTACCCCGAATGAATGGGCGGAACATGACTAGAGTTTTCAACCACCATTATCATTCTGGATTAAAAACAAAAAAGGGGTATTATATTAAACACGTCTCTCGAGAATAATTAAATCAAAAATTTACACATTTACATTTATTTTTGCAAATAGTTTTAAAGTTTTAGCACATCGTAATTATTAAAGTTCATGTTTTATTATTTTTATATGTACGAGTAGAAGCTAAACCAGGTGAACTAATTATGGCGTTAGAAAATAATTAAATATTAAATGTTAATTTATTAAATTATTCCTAATATATGTCTATTTAGATTATACATACGCGTAATATTAAAATGCGGAATAAACTAGTAAAATTCAGTCTTTAATTCCCGGATAAAAGTGTCATGTTACTAAAGATTTTCTTAAGGTTAGATTTTCGAGATCAGAAATTCTAGTCTGTTTTAGGAGTGTTGTAACTAAGAAATAAGAAATTCTATCGTCAGTCTTCTGGATAACAAATTGATCAATTTATTATCATTCTGTGCTAAGATGAATTTTTTTCCAAAGACAAGAACCATACAGCAATTTTGCCGAATTACTTTTCTTTTCTGTAGTGCCACTCCTTACAAAATGCATTTCGGACTCAGTCACTCATCAATTGCATAGCGGCTTCTTACAATACACTTTTTCATTTAGGCAAGAATCCCATTCATATACATTAAAAATACGAACATGGGTAATATAACGAAGTCCAAAACTTAAATGTATTTTTATAAACTTTTTTAACTTTTCATAAAAACTATTTAAAACACTAAGAGCATTGTGATTTGACACATCAGTATTATTATTTGGTAAAAAAATAGATTATTAAGTTCGTATAATAAAAAAATTCATACAATCGATAGTAAGTTTTCTTTACTGCATTCATACAATCGGCGCCTAAATATCTTTGATCTCCTTTATATAGAGTTAGTTACATTACAAACAAAGCGGAAATCCGAATTTTGTCGATCGATCTTACTATCAAATGTTCACAATTGGATCTAAACATTATTTACGAACTATACAACAAATTTACCGGCAATTTTTTTTCCTATTGACTATTTTATTTATTAGTAGATAAGGTTTGCTATCTATGATATGAAGTAAACAAACTAAAACATCACTTTTCAAACGCAGCTGATGGAATCGTACATGCGAAAACCTCTCCAATTTTCTACGGAAAAAAAATATTTCAATTCCCATGAAAAGATTTCAATTTTATACCATCTGTCTCCTAAATAAAACGCTAGCAATGATTTTTATCTGTATTCAATTATTTGAGTTATATTGTTATTTTATATGTTTATACGCTCGAAATAAAAGTTCAATGAATTTTAATACTGTTCTGATCTCTCCACGACTATAAAACGTATATATATGTGTGTGAAATACTCTTAGATAGCATATAAATAATACAGATTCAAATTGTAAGACTTAAAACATTTAATAAAGCCGACAAAAAAGAATATATATATATAATAAAATAATAAATAATAACCTAGCGATTTAAATAATATGCAATATCTACACTAGAAAAATTGAATATTATTTAAGTATTAAGTTAAAATTTTCTTTAAAAAATTCGATTTCTTTTCTTCACGTTTCATTCGAATTAAAACAGAAAACGTTTTAAAAATGCATTCGAAATGTTGCATTAATGATACTTTTAAAATATTAACGTTTCGGGAAATTAATATTTGCCAATTTTTTCAATGGAATCGTATGGAATTTTAAAGATTAATGCTCGTGTTTCCAAATTACGCATTGGGGACTGGAGACAGGCGGACGAAAAGGTATAGGTAGAGAAGCACAAATAATGAGCGAGCATCAAGGGAACACAAATCGATAAATTTTGAAAAATGTCAGCTTCCGTTGAAGATATTAAATAGCAGAATGCCAATTTCAAATAACTTTTGTAATTATATTATTTGAATTATTGATTTAACGAGTTAAATGTAAGAAAAACTTTCCGCTTGGATACGTTCATTGTACACATATAATACGCTTAAAGTGAATTCTATTTTTATAATAAATCTCGAAAAAATTATCATCAAGACAGTCTACTACTTATACTAATAAATCGATCACATTCGACTCATTGTTGATAGCAACACAAGTATCAAAAATCTTAACTTAATCTATTTTAATCGATTTATTTTGATTTATTCGCAATGTTTCCAAACTAATTTATTTCAAAAATTATTAATTACATTCTAATTAGCCATACAAAACTTCAAAAATTAAATAATAACAATAATTGAAATTAAACAATTACAATAATTATAATGAGAATATAATTATAACAGGAGAGTTTACATTATAAAGTTTCCTTCTAATTTTAGCATTTGTTTTACCGAAATGTCATATAAAATGTTGTTAAAATACCTCCAAAATGAAGAAAATGGCAAGATATTCCTTTCCTGATGCTGTGAAATGAATAGTTTCACGTCACGCACTACTTTCCTGTATAACAATATTATATTTTCTAGAAATTATTTATTGCAATTATCGTTTTTAATTTATTTAAAAATTATATATTGTTTGCTTAAAATACATTAAATCGAAATAGAGATAATTAAAAAAATTTTAATTATTCTGCTTTTACTCGTGTCGTACGAAAGATTTTTATTTATTTAAAACGGGATAAAGTTCGATACTTTAAAAAGTATCTAGAAAATTAAATAAGCTGAATAATTTCAATAAGAATGTTAATGACATTCTAAATTTTTTCCGAAAATTTTTTTCTTGTAAGCTAAAGTATGTTGAAGTGTGGATATGTTTGTCGAGATGTGATTGCTATTTTCGAAGGCTCTGATTAAATATGGAAATTTATTGAAAATTTATAAGATATAAGCAACGACTTTCCGTGAATATATTTTAAAAAATATTGATGAAATACTTCTGTCGATTTTAATAATTTTTTTTATTTTACTTTTTTTTTTATATAAAATCCTTTAAAATTTTACTCTAATTTAATTATTTTTAAGTAAAAACATTATCATTATTAAATTAAACTCGAAATAATTCGAACTAAAATTCTAATTAAATTATAAAGCATATAGTTAGTAAATTTACACTAGGAATTAAAGAATTTATTGTAAAATTTCGAATTCAAAGGGTAATACCACATTGTTGACCGATCAAAATTGAATTTAATACAAGTCAGCATTACTTGCGTACAGGGATAGATGATGTATCACTCTATTCCTATTCATCTCTCGTATTGTGCATTCGCATATGTTAAGAGAAAACATAGTTGTAAGAGATCTAGAGAATAGATCAATATCCTTTTTACAAAAAAGGAACAAGGCACGTGACTAACCTTTGTGCCTTGTTTGCGAGGTAAGCCAGACTCGAGGCGTTGATATGAGCTACTGAAAGTGAAATCGTCATTTCCACATTGGTCCAATCATACAAAGAAGAATGACGATATCGATCGCACTGTCAAGAAAGAAGAACACTTTACAATTGTATCCCTAAATATAGATTATAAATTTTCAGGAACTGGAGACGGAGATTAACCTAGTTAAAAGCAACAGTCTATCTGGATGGTAGCAAGGTTCAAAACACAATATGACACTGTTGTATATGTTGTCATTTAATTTTTGATGCGTTATTGAATTCAATGTAACGTAAATTAATTTTCTAAAGAATATATAAAATATATCTTAAAATATAATTTTGTAACTTTGTGTACACGTATACACATAGCCAACTTTATATGATATTATACTATTCGTATTTTAACATATTTTAACATAATTAATCTATTAAATAGCCAATTATATGTAACAAGGAAGATCTATAATTCTAAGGAAATTTCATTACATTATCAAGCGCTAAAACCATTCAATTTAATAACATTGTCAAATTCCGGACCTAGGTGTAATAATCTGGGTCAAACAGATCAATTTTAAAGAAATTAATACCTTTATTTATTAATAAACTTCTTTACGGTACAGGTAACTACGTAAATTTAGATAAGCATTTAATAGTTTATTATTGTTTGTTACTACGTGTATATACAAGGTTGTCGAGAGGAAGAGTTGGGGATTTTACTCCAGGCAGGAGGAAAACTTAGGAGATCGTAGTGGTTCCTAACCTATAAATTAATCTTTAAGACTGTTATTTTTATTAATAAAGAAAAACATGCTGCGTATTTCATTTGTTTACAAAAAAGGCAAAAAACGCCCGTTCTATCCTGGGCTCTATACCAAGCTTTCGACGGTCTTGTATATATTAATACTAAGCTTATATCTTATATAAAATCGTCTATTTAAAAAAATTTTTAGAGAATTTATAACGATTACATTATTAAATATATTGCAACTTTACATGCATTTTTACGTTAACTTTTTGTCATCATTAACTTACGTGGCTACTTGGTAATTTAATTAACATATTAATGAATGATAATTTAGCATCGTTTTCTTTGTAAACGCACATACAGAGAGGAAAATAATTTAATAACAAATTTCTAAATCTTTAATGAGAAACATTGCAGATGTTAATATTATCTCTTGATCTCCACATGCAGTTTTCGCAACCGTGTAAAACTTATTTATTCAAATTGGCAATGATAAATTTATGAAGAATTAAAATCAATGTTCCATTCTTCTATCACGAATAATCATCGAAAAATCCGATGTAATTTTATCAGATAAGTAACACTGACATTTGACATGTGTATATTCTTGAAATTAATATCTAAAATTATAATGTTTCAGCAAGTTTATAATGAGTTTTGAAATCTTATTATATGCTTACTAATTTGTAGTACATCAGTTGGAAATATATAATGAGATATATATTAAAGACTGTTAATAGATACTTGTATAGCCTACAATTTAACTTTAATAATAATTGTTATAATTACAAAAATTTATTATTATTATTATTACAATATTTTCTTCGAAATTTTCTTTATTTTCGTGTTAAAAATTGAAAATCCGGATGAAATGTAGAAAAATTGAAGACAACATTATAGCTTAAATAACCTATTTGCATCTTGATTTATATCAAGATGTCAACTTCTAAAGAAAGTGCAGTACAAAAGCAGTTAAATTTATTCATTGCTATATTTAATCATAAAAATTTATCTTTACTACAATTCAGTAAATTTGATGCACAGAATTTTTCATGTTCAAAGTTTATGTTAACAGATTTAACTCGAATAATTTTTTATGTATATTTTTGTTTTATATAAATTGATTAATGTTGCTATATTATTTAATTAACGAGTAATAATTAAATAAAGTTTTTCTTAATAATCTAATTAACTTTAAAACCTAAATATCAATATATAAGTAAATTTTTTAATTAAATTTATATTTTAAGAGTAAAGTATAAACTTTTAGTACTTAAAATATATTAATTAAAAAATAAACGATATATGTAAAAATTATTATTATTATTATTATAAATATTTTTGTAATGTTATAATAATTTGTTAATTGAATATTGTTTAATTCTATTAAAAGATTAAGGCTTCAGGCTGTTTAGTAATAACAAAACCAAACACCATCTTTTATCAATACTAAAATATTTATGTAATATTTTTTTTATTATAACCAGATTAGAAATAACTTAATTATAATAAAATTATGTGTTATTCGTATGCCATTTTTTTGGGTTAAACATAAGAAGAAAAATATTTGTCAAAAGTAATTGAGATTATCAACGTTACAACAATAATATTGATTA
This sequence comes from Centruroides sculpturatus, assembly GCF_000671375.1. NCBI lineage: Eukaryota > Metazoa > Arthropoda > Arachnida > Scorpiones > Buthidae > Centruroides > Centruroides sculpturatus. The sequence continues at coordinate 184,149 of NW_019385622.1, read as the reverse complement.
TGATTTCTTACAGTATCATGTTGTAAACTTTTAGAGTTTAGTGAATTATGGTCTTCTATCATTTCCAGAAGTTTTTTGAAAGTGTTCATAGTTTTCCAGTATGATTGATATACCAATGTAGATCCATCAAAGAATTCTTTTACGTAATTTTAGGAATATTTCATTTAGTTTTAATGGCGAAATAAACAATTAATTAAATTACGAGTAATATCATTTAGTATACTAAATAATCTTTATTAAAGAAGAAAATTTAAAAATTTATTATTTTAATTATTTAATAAGTATTTTTGTATTTTTAATTTATTTGTAAATACTTTAAATTAGTATTGTAAACGTTAAAATATTTTATGTAAAAGTTTGAAAAATCTTTGAAAACGTTCTGTTTTTATATACACGAGTAACAATTTGACATGGAATGAGATAGGATTTTACGAGAGTTTCAAATTTCAAATCTCAGTTGCAGAAACCATTTATTACAGACTCGTAAATAAAGTTTACACTATAAAACTGTTGCTTTATACGAATATAGTGATTATTAAATATTTTTAGTAATGTTTTCTATTATATAAGTTTTCAAATATCATAAAAATGTGTTATTTTTATAGCATTTTACAGCAAAAAACATCTTGCTATATAAATTACTGTCTAGTTGATTAAAATAATATAAGAAAAATTAACTTTAATAGAGTGAAATTAACTTACAATTATTTGTACTGTTTCACGTAAGACAGCAATAACATTTTTGTGTTTATAAAAATTGCAAAAAATTTCGTAAAAATATTAACTGCTTTCAAGATTATAAATGTGAAAATAGCTCTCCATTACTTGAATTGTTTTCCTTAAGTTAATAAAAGAAGAGTTTCATACTGAAGAATTTATAGTATTTTCAATATAAAGAAAGAATTTCTGCTATATTACTCTAACACTTTATCTCTTCCCGGTACAATTCAATGAGAAGATTTGAATTTTTTTTCTCCCCTCCACAGTTTCACACGATCAAATTTTAATACATAATTTATCTGCATCAATTTATATATTAGTTTACAGTTTACATTAATTGCATTTACTATAGTTACAAATTATTCATAATATTAAATTTTAAATTATAATAGACATACAAAATTTAATACAACGTTGTTAAGTGTAACAAATTCGAATATTGCCACTTTGTGAATGCTAATCTCCTGTTCTTGGTTGATAATTCTGTTGTAAACAAAAATAAATAAAATAATTTTTCAAAATGAATGAATTTCACCAGCAAATGCTTGTTCTTAAATACACGAAATCTAAGGCAATCCTCTCAAAGGGGATAAATATATGTTGATAACAAACACACTGTCCGATGCCTTGTATATTGTATTAAAATATGACCACAGTCATGCGGTCACCTAGGCAACCGGTGGATGTAAGAACCCACCTTATGGAAGATATCCAACTGCATTACTATAATGAAGAAATATTCCTTTTGCTATCCCAGGCCATCATAGTATTTCGATTAAGAAACATTGCAAATAAAACAGAGCAAAGAAAAAAAATATCATATAGAAAATCACTAAGTATATTTTTTCAATGCCTAATTGATATTAGATGATAATACGAAACGATACAAATAATAAATCTCTTTTAAATTGGTAATAATCAAGCTATTTAAAAAAAATACTATCAGGTAAAATGTTTTTCTTTTATCCAAATGCAAATATCTTGTTTTGCTAGCAACGGGGAGATTAAAATCTCTCGAGTATAAAGCATTTGAAAGATATTTGTTTCTTAGTTTAATGATCAATGATTTTAGTTTTTCGTCGATGAGAAAAATTATTTTAATGATAAAATAATCAGTTTAAATTTCCATTGACTTTTTTTTTAAAAAAAAAACCTCTCTTACGGTAATTTTAAAATATTCGAGTTGAGAGCATAAATGGATTTAGGAATATTAACGATATTATAATCATTGTAGGAAAAGTATTGCTTTCAGAGTAATGGAAGGTGTCAAGGTGATGGATGAAAATTCTAATAAAAAAATATCTATATGTAGGCTATATATATATATATAAAATATTCATTATACATTTTTTACATATTTTAATAAAAAGCTTATTTTTTATCAAAGTTTATATGTAAACCTATATTGAAATTTTTTAGATTAAAAAAATAGCCTATATATAATTATTATTCTAAATCAATTCATTAAAACTGAAAAGTTTAGAAACCCAGAAATTTCATTATTTAACATTAAAGTGAGTTAGTACATGTAGCAAATAGTGCTGATGCGATAAATTGTTATCTTTATACAATAATTTGGAGGTTATAAATGATAGAAAAAAGAAATTATAATCTAGTAAAGTATTTTTATTTATATTCATACCTGTCATATTCATGTCGAATACGCTAACTTGATATATCTTATCTAATTATAAGACTGCTTAATGTAACCCAGGAATAGTTAATCATATAATATCCTTACAGAATTAATAAATAATTAGCAGACTTGATAATAAATAAATAACATTTTAAGTTGAATAGTAATACGTTGATATTTTAGTGTTTATACTTCGAATGATGTTTATAGTTTTATATAAAATTCCTGATTAATTAAATACACCTTTATTAACAAATAATTTAAAATAATCAGACTTAAAACACAGTTTACGATACAAGTAATTATTGTCTAATGTTGGATTTATCGAAATTTTAAAATATTTGAAATTTTGACATTTTGAATAGAATAATCTCATTAATTTATCATTATTATCTATAAGTGTAGGATATATTTAGTAAATGTAATGAAATGATTAACAATTGTAGTGGTTTTCAACATCTTAAACTAAGTATCTTTAAATTAAAGAGCTGTTCGTCTCTATTATATATTGTAAAAATGAACTCTTATACATTCCCAAATTAATTAGTAAATAAGCCTCTTAACGTTTATATTGTGCATATCATGTAGAGGAAAAGTTCAATGAACGAGCATAAGGATCAGTAAAGTTGTCACTAATCTAATAAGTAAAAATTATTTAAACGTTATAAAATTTGATTGAAAAAAATGTACGTTTAAGTGAAAACCGATACAATATAGAGAATGTCCGCTAAGATTACGTCCGTCAACATCAAACCTTGCCTCAAATAATAGTACGTGTCACCTAAAATCTCACACTTCCCAATATACAGACCGCAAGATAACTGGTCGAGAAATTGAACATAATATTGGATTTTTCGGGCCTCGAGAGAAAATACTTTTACAACCTCTAATAAGACGAGAATTTTCTTAGTCCAAAACAAACGACGACCCTAGCTTAAATTCCCTGGACAATTGGAAGATCGTAGTCGATAACTTCCCGAAGATAGAAGTTGAAGACAACCTAATGTTCGATAACAAGGCAAGTCCATTCCCTGGTCATTGTCACACGGAAAAACGCCTTCGGCAACGAGTGGCCATCAAGCGAATCTTTTTGTCCGGCACTGATAAATTCTGACACTAAAAAAAACAATCATAAAGATAGAATTTAGCACGTTGAAAAAAAGGCAAAATAATGTTTGCTGACAGCAGTTCTGTCTGTTGTTTATTTTTCTTCAAATGAAATTCTCTAAGCGATGGTTTCTGAAACGTCGAATTCGTACGAAAGAAAATGCTGAGACTTTTTGCTAAACTCCCAGATGCCATTGTTATGCATTTACGTCAAATTTCGATCGGTTTCAGAAAGTCAATCATTTTTTTTCTGTCAAGGAAACGGTTCCTTCATTTACTACAATCATCAAAACAATGGCTAGAAAAAAAACCGAAAAAGATGTATATAAAATAAAATATGTATTAAATTATTTTTGAATCGATAATTCAAAAATTTAAAGTAAAAAATAATTAAAATTAAGAAAAAAAAAATATTTATTTTTTCACATTTTACATATTTAAATAAGCGTTACAATTTTAACGAATTCTCATTTAATTTTTACTTCATTGAAGAATCTCATAAAATATTCGAATTAATTTTGAAATATGTAGCAGTTTTTAAATTATTAATATTAACGTAAATTAATTTAAATTTTCTAAAAAAAAAACAAAACAAAAAAATACTGCAAAATATTCTTAAACGTTTTAAAAATTTTAATTTTTATCTTCTATTCTCTAGATAATAATAATAAATTCGTTGAGTAATCTTGGTCCAAATGAGATAACGTATTAAATAATAATAAAAACTTATTAAAACTTGCTTATTTTAGTAAGCGAATTTATTCGGTGAAAACTGTAATTAAAATTGATGATCTCTTCAACACTCGCTAATTCTCGCAAATTTCAATGCAACGCAAGATTTCTCTCCATTCTTATACAAAAAAAAAAAATTCTTTCGAAAATTTTACTTTAAAATATATATTCGTCTTTTGAATAATATGCTAATAGGTTAAAATGTTTTAGATGTAAAATCTTTGCAGTACACACACACACACACACACACCTACAAACACGTGCATTTAGAAAACTAAAAAAGATTTAACTCACTTTATTTGCTGTATATTTATATATTAACACTATATAAAAACATTTGATGTTATAAAAAAAAATCTAGAGTATTTTATAAATATTGAATCAAATAATTATTTTTTGATGTATAAGTAGAGATTCTCTGGAATATCATACAATAATAATAATGCACTTACAAGTTAGTGTAAAAGCAATAGTAACACTTCTTAAGTATATCTTGATTTATAGATGGACTTTATGCAATACTAGCAGCTATACTAAAATCGAAAGTTGTCGGCGACGAACCTCACAATTCGTAATAAAACTAATAATCTCTTAAAATAACCGTTTTATTATCACGTAAATTTCTTCTGGTTCGAAGTAATAACCGTTTTATAAAAAGTTTATCGCTTGTTATCAATACATACAGATGTATGTCTATGTAGCTATATTAAGGATGTTTAATAAATAAATATCACACGTGTACGAATAATTGTAAATTTTCTGCATGTGTTTAAAGCAAGTGTTATGTTAATTTTTATTAAAATAATAAATTTTCATAAATAATAAGTTATCCTTAGCTAAACAAATATTTTGGCATCGACAGTACTTTGAAGATAAAAAATATTTACTCATAAGAATGCTTAGGGGACTTTCAAGAAATCAAATTTTGTACTCAGCTTGTATCATCTATATTCGGAGCATTGCTGGTTGCATATGATTACATTTTGTTCTATATTATCACTCGGCAGTATGCCTGAGAAGACTAAAATATTGATCCGAATGTTGAAATTTTAGGTCCTGACTATAATTTTAATATATTTTATTTGTTTGAAAATTAATATAATTTTTTTATGTTTATATATGTAGGGATATTGTACAGTACTGTACATACGAGGTATATGACCTGATGTATACGCTTAAACAGGTAATGTGTCGGTAATTTTATATAATAAAGTAGAATATTCTTTGTTTAAAAATTAAAAATTTTAATTTTTAACATTAATTTTAATTAAAAAAAATAATTTAATTCGATATATTTGATTTGATCAACTGAGATTTGTCTTTTATAACTGAAATATAATTTTATTTGAATTGGCAGGATCAAAACTTAATTACAGATGATAATTTACGTTAGGAAATTAGTTAAATTAAAAGAAATAAAAATAATTAAACAAGACAAATGGGAATTTCTTGATCATTACTGTTTTCTTGATATACGATTAAAAATATAATATCTTATCATAGTTTAATTTTAATAATATACAGTGAATTGGAGACATTTTATACTCCAAAACAGTTTAATATACAGTATACATATATACAATCGAATTACTAATAACGGCAACCTCTCAACAACGGCCATTTTTTATTTTTTCGTCAATGGTCGTTGTCCAGAGGTTTCACTAAATATTCACTCAAATTTTTAAAATTATTGAACCCAAATTCAAGTTATATAAACAAACAGTTTTTATTCAAAATGTTTTAATCTAACAAAATTTATTTATTTTTTCTAGAAAAATATGTAGCAAAATTGACAATGACGTTCTTTTGTTAATATTATAACTATTTAAACGAGTTACTATTGTCGAAGGATAGATGCTATTTTACTAGATTATTGGAATTGTTGGATTATTTTTATTAAATTTAGGAAGTTTCGAATAAAAATACTCTTATTAAATATGAATAATTCACAAAGATTGATAAGCCTTCAAACGATATAACAATAGACTGACAAATTCAAATGTAGAAATATATTAATCCAATATTAAAATGATTTTATTAAACTTCAACCGAATGATAACACAATATACATATATAAAATTTTATTCATTTTATTAGCTTTTTGAAGAAAAATTATTTTATTAAAATCATTTAATAAAAAATCAAAAATATATGATGAAAATCGATCTACATGCCTATTAGTAAACATTAAAAAAAATTTTTTTATAAAGTTGTATAAGTTGGATAAACTTGCACTATTTTACTTTGATAAAAATTTAATGTAGAGACTATAATTTATTGAACTGGAAAATCATTACGAAGAAACGAGTAACTTTATCTTTTTTAAAAATATATTATCATCATTTATCCACCTTAAAAACTGCTTCCATCTTCCTTTAATCTGATAACAAGTGTCATCTTTACAATAATAAGTTTTAACACTAGTCAGACATTTTCCTGTTTCTCAATAACTGTATTCATGATTTATGAATTTCTCTATGGCTTATTCTATTATAATCTGTGAATGTAAAAATTCTAGACGAAATTTTCTTTAGAAATAGATGACTTAAATCTTGACATTAACTTCGAAAATAAACGATATTATTAAGAAATCAGCCATGATATAGAAATATTTTACTTTCATTTATTTTTTAAAGCGAATTTTTAAAGAAATTTACCGAGTCTCAACTAATATATTCTAAAAATTTTGTCATTTAACAAAATAATATTTATATTTGTCAAGAGAACTTTTAGAATTTAATAAAATTTTTAAAAATATTCATAAAATAATTTAACACACATTAAAACTCGTATATACATGTAAATTTAAGATGATGAAAACGTATTAAAAATTAACATTTTCTTCATAAATCACTTAATTTTAATAGCGACAATATGTAAATATTTTTATTTTCTTATTTTGAAATAGCTAAGTTAGAAAAATCGACATAAATTATGACAAAGTAATTTCATCCTGAAAGAAATAAAATATGCGAGATGACGAAATTAATATATTTGTATGTGGAATACAATTTTAGCAACGTAATTTACTGAAATTTCTTTCGTTTCGTATTATATAGCATACATGATTGAGAATATTTTCGTTCAAAATACTTTTTTTTTTCTTCTTTATCCCTCCTCAATGTTATCCTCGTCTCAATGAATCGAGAATTTTGAAAATATTTTTCACTTTAACTGCCTTCAATTTCTGCAGCAGTGTTTTCTGGAAGAGACATGAAACTCTTCATCCAGGTACATTCATATTTCCGTGAAATGTCAGACATGAAAATAAGTGAGGTGTAATTTCGCCAGATAATGATTGTTGCTGCAACTTTCTACGTGTTTTATTTGACATCGACTCTTTATAAAACCAAAACTGTCACAAATAAACCACTTGTTTAATATAATAACTTCTGATCTTTCTACTTTTTTATTTTATATATTGATATAACATATCAATATAAATTTTTCTCTCCTATTTATTTTTCTACAGCGTAATTTTTTTAATCGTTATCTTACTAATTTTTTTAAGGAAATCGATTTTACGTAATAAAAAAAAACAATACTAAACGCTACACAAAAATGATTAATTATTCCTGCATCGTCGTGTCCAAATTAAATAAATATTAGAGATAAAAGTTATAAGAGAAAAAATAAAAATTTGTATGCAGATTTTTCTTCTGTTTACTCTTAACGATGCTGAGAAATATCAAGATATTTATAGATAATAAAACATGACATTTCATTCCAAAAAACAAAAACTTAAAGAAAGAATTTCGAGTAAAAAATAAAAATTTTAATCTCTAAATATAAAACAAAGTATAAATACTTTATATATAAAAATATATTCCGTTTCGAAATATATAAAATCCAATAGAAATTTCAAGTAAATTCTAAATTTATATTTCAAATAATAAGAACAATTTTCGTTCAATAAAGAATAAAAAAAAACTAAAATTAGATTTCTTATACTTAAAATATTTAATAATCTACAAAATATAAAATCTATAATCATTTTTTTCATTACAGAAAAGTCAAACTTTTATAATTAATAAGATAAAATTTGAATTAAACTTAATAAATTATATTTAAGATGTTTTTATTGAAAGCTAATTCAATAAAAAAATAACAATAAAATAGATTGCTCCTACTAAAAAACGAATAAATGAAAATATTAAATAAAAAAAAAGTTTAAATAAATAGAACTATTGTAATTAATTTTTTTATCTTTTTTTACTTCAAAATAATTTTCTGTTAAAGCATTTCAAGAGGAAGAAAGAGGGAAAAAAGAATATTTTTTTCCATTTATGAATTTTGAAAATTTACACGACCACCACAATCTATTTCTGGAGATTAAAAGTAAATAGAAATATAGAACAAATGTCAAATAGAGGTGAAAGCTGATACAAAAACTTTTCCAAGATCCAATTCTGGATATTTCATATATTTCATTCATCCTCGCTGTATTCTTTTCTATTTTTTTCTTTTTTTTTCTTCACTAATTAACAGCAAAGAAGAAGTATTTGTTACTTCTTACAAATGTCGGATATAAATGGAAAATTGGAACGAAAAAGAAACTTTCTTAGAATCATTTCCAAATGTTTCTAACTAAAGAGAATATAACAATATCCTCTTATCTCGCTACCTTTGATGATAAAATTTACTTTTACGTAATTGGAGCCAGCGTGGAATATGATTGGCATTTATATAAAAAAGTATTAACTAGAACGAAAGAATTTTTTTTAATTTAGTCAATTATAAATAATAAATCACAAAAAAACTGATGAATAAATATAAATTTAAATAAAGTTTTACTTAACAATAACTTTCTTCCCCCGAGTAATTCAAAAGACTCGCTTTTATTTATCCTCAATTATTAATGTGAACAAAAAGAATAATCAATTCTTACAAAACACAGAAACAAAGTCAAAATGGTTTCTTTAACAAAGAAGAAATTGAAATCGAGCATCAAAAGAGGCCTCGTTTGTCATTTATTTCCACGTTAATATGTTACAAATTGTCATTCGAGTGTAACAGTAATTAAGTCTTCAGATAGAGTTTATTATATTAAGTTTATATCTAAAATTTAATTTTATATAGACTAATTAGTAATACTCGTCACCACATAATGTGACAAATTTTGAATATCAATCGCTCGATAAATTAATTCAACGATAATATATTTACACATGCCAATTATTCCTATCGGGTTTAATTGATTTTATTATATGGGAATATCTTAATAACTAAAGGGAAGCTTGTAAATTTTTAACAAGACCACTAAAAGATAATGTAATTGTGCATTCACTAAAGTAGAAACATGGTAATAACGTTAACGAAGCTACCGACTATAAAAATTCATTCCTTTCATTGATTTTAGTAATCCACAAAGCGTCTTAAAAGAATTGTTATAACAATGATGAAACTTCATTAGGTTAAAGAATATTGGAAAGAATGACAAGATAACTGGAATACCACAAGGGATGTAAACTTCTGTGCTTTGAATTGAAAACACTTTCAATCTAATAACGTCCGACAAATCTGCAACTCGATTAATCACGTTGGATCCGTTTTTGGAATGTCAGCATTTTTTGTTTTTTTTCCCCTCTCCCCTTTGCAAAGTTATGTAAAATTATTGTAAAAGTTTGCAAAAATTTATTTTTAAATATGTATATACTTTTTGAATGAAACGCTTTTTAAGAGGATTTTTTCCACAAGTGCTGCAACAGATCTACGTAGTTTGAGTAATCAATCTTATTCTTCTATTATTAAGAATGTGATAAAAATTATCCCGTTACATTTGATAAATTCACAATAATCCAGAAACAAAAGAAAAAAAAAAGAAAAACTAGGATGAATAATCGATAAGTCGATTCGTAATCGCACGACGTAATCAATTTTTATAAAAATGCCGTTAATAATAATAACGATGCAAAGCAATTTCCATAGATTACACGTAAATTAAAATAAAATCTGCGTTTATTATTATTAAGTCTACATCATTAAAACAGCTCTAATTGTTATGACAACTCATTAAATTTAAGAATCGATTTAATCGCTATTACGAAAAGGAATCATGATTAAAAATTCTTGGTTCATTTTGAGTGATGAAGTTAGAAAATAAGAAGCTTAGGTAAAATAAAATATCATTTTCTCTAATTGACATCTTCTCCAACCAAGCACAAAGTAACGAGGAACAATTGTTGATAGTGAAAGACTTTCCTCTAACGAACATATTAGTTTGGTCATTAAGACAGATTGAGGGACCAATCTTAAGACAAAGAGCTTAAAGAAAGTGTATTTTGCTCTTTAAACTATTTATTTATGTGTTTGTTTTCTTCACAGGATTTTTCCCACGAGTTTTTTCCCACACAATTACTCTGAAGAAAACTTGTTTAATTGTGAAATTTTATTTTTGTAATGTATAGGCCTACTCTTGCTGAAATATTCATAAACTTTTCATTTGTACTTTTTCTGAATAGTAATAAAACAATATAAATTATATACCTCAATTATATACTTATATATTGACACTTTAACTGATATTTTAAAAAAATGTAGAGTTGTTTCTACCATAAAAAATAATTTCTTTATGAAACATTTCTAAACCACTTGTTTTATAAAATTTTCAACTATGTAACAATTCAAACTGTAAATTATGTAAAATTTCCTGAATTATCATATAATTATCTTGGAATATTAACTAAATAAGGCGATTTATTAGTGATAAATAGTTTCTCATTAATTACTTTAATGTTCAAGCACATTTAAGATTTTCAGTAACATTAGTAGACATTTATAATACATATACTTGATATTTTAAGCGAAAATTATGAGGAAATTTGTAAATATGTTAAGGAAGAAAATTATGATTTAGGAATAATTGTATATTAAAACAGAATTCAACTATAGCAGGAAATATAATCAATAAAGCGCATAACAATATTCTACAATTTCTAATAGTCTTTATACATGATCAGATAATTGGTTCAGGCGTGTTTATGTAACGATCATTTCCGGCTGAAATCAATATAATTGATAAAGTTTTGAACATTCATGACATATGTGTGATACATTTCACCCATTGTTATAAATGTTACAATGTCCAAACAATCAATAGTTTAAATCACAATCAAAACTATTGCAATTATAAAAAGTAATTAATTAAAAATAATTTTAAATTAAATGAATTTATCAGTAAAAAAAACAATCTTATTTTTTGAAAAATTCAAGCAGATTTCTTGAGTAAAACATCTTAGATATAATAAATAAAGTTGAATCATCTGATAAAAATCAATTCAATATTTCTTCGTGGAAGTGTAAAGCACGCATCGAAAACTTAATATTAAAAAAAGAGAGAGAGAGAGAGAGAGAAATCAGAGTGTACTTTGGACTTTGTATACATTTATAAACTTTATATCGTTATGTTATGCACAAACTAGAAAAGTGGAAAAATAAAATTATCATATTTAAATAGTATTAAAATTTACTGCATGTTTATAGAAGAAATGAAATGGAATAAACAGCTTTAATTTATGACAGTTTTTTTATTAGCAGTTACATAAAAGGCATTAAAACAGAAATTTAATAGCGATGAGTGAATTAAAATGTTTAATATTACGTTTAAATTCTACATGTCTAAATTTTTAAAGCAGTAATATAAGAGAGAGAGAAAAAAATACGCTTTAATCGAAAAATTTAACATTGGGTTCGAAATTTATCTTTATAAATTTTATTTATTCTTAATGTTAATTAAATACGTTTTTACTGTTATTATTATTATTATTAATTTAGTATTTAACACATTAATATTCTACCCATTTTATGTAGTTTTTATTATTATAACAATTATATTTTATTAAAAAGTAAACGAAAAAGCCATTTTTTCGAATTTTAAAATATTAAGTTTTTTATAAAAATAAATTAAAAATTTATTTACTAAATTTTAAACTTAAACTGTTGTAAAACTTTAACTATATTTAAAATACATTTGCGATATTTCTTTTAACTTATTTCGTTTTTTCATTTAAAGATTGCTTTTAAATATAAACGTAAAATAATAATAAAAAATGTTTATATAGTAGAACCTCCAATAACGGCAACCTTTAAACATCAGCCACAATTTTTAAAAACAAAACTGCGTAGAAAATAACCTCTAAACAACGGTCACCTCTGAGTAAAGGGCATTTTTTATATTTCCGTCACTGTCCTTTATTCACAGGTTTAATTGTATAATAAGCTTCTCAAAAATAGACAATGTAATAATAATAAATTGTCTTTTTAATTCTAGAACTATATAATATATTACGTAATAAATATATATTTCGATGTAATGCATATTTACTGTTTATATTGTAAGTTGTATGGTAGATTTTCCACTATACAGTAGATCCCCTATAACACTGTAGATAATTCCGTGTTATATGAATTCCATGTTGTACGAGTTACTTAGATTTTACAAATACGTGTGCCGGGCTGTGAACGGCTCACGTGTTTGTAAAATCTAAGTGACTCGTACAACATGGAATTCATATAACACGGAATTATCTACGATGTTATAGGGGGTTTACTTGTATGTAATGTACCTCAATTTTAAACATAAAAATCAACTAAATAATAATTATATTAAAAAAAATCTATCACAAAAGTAATTTCATATGATAAGAATTTTATTATAAATATTATTTAATCGATATTTAATTTGTAAATAATTATTCTGACTCTTCGAATATTTAATAATACAGTACTAATTTATCAGTAATATTTAACATAGCTTTTATGAGAAAAGGAAAAATAAAAAAAAAAAAGGAAAATTCTGAAATCGTTTTCATATTTTATAAAATAATTATTTATTTTAAAATGTAATTTTTAAATAAAAGATTAATGTTTTTTAGAAAGCCGTTAACTGAAATATAAAATTACAATTTTTAAAAATCCAAAAGGATTCGAGGGTAGTTGCTATATTCTACGACATCATATTGTCAAAAATATCAGCAGAAAATCTCATAAATATTACAAATTCATAAAACTAAAATGCATAAGCAAGTATTGAACTGAAATATTTATAAAACTTTAGAAATCCATGAATATTAAACAGTTTGACAGTAAAAACTTCAAGAAATTATCGTTTTTGTTTTGAAGAAAATCTTTAAAATGCATCATTTTGTTGAAAATAAAACCATTTTCTTTTTAAAAACATGTAAATATATATATATATATATATCCGTTTTTTAGCTCATTATATTTTCTCTAACTAATGCAATTTGAGATGAATTTATTTAATAAATTTTATTACTATATTTGATTTATGGCATTTGGAATTATAATTAGACGATATTTTTTAAAATCTTTTATAGATAACAAGAGTTATTTAAGATTCTATATAAAGAATAAGAATATGATATAAAAATATGCGATGCCAAAGTTTTATTATCCTTCGGTAAATGTAAAGTTTTCTTTTTTGTAAAAGGAGGTAAAAGAATTTCCATTTTCTCAATTGATTATAGTAAAACACAAATTTGCATTTGAATAAGTCTATTAAGTAATGTTTAAAATGACGGTAATCAATCTTCTCGTTTAAATAATATAAAGGAAAAGGAAAAAGAAATTTTTTTATAATTTATTAAACATTAAAATTAGTAATTACAATAATATATTTTTTAGAATAGTAAATATTTTCGAGATCTTTAGATTTAATAATGATTTCTTTTTATAAATTTACGAATTATTATGATTTTAATTTTTTTTTAATTTGACAGGCACATGTCTCTATAGCAGATTTATAGTTAAAGTTATTTTTTTAAAGCTTTACTTTATATTAAAATGAATGACTTATGAAATAGATGATAAAAGAGAGAAAGCGAGTTACCTAGGTACTTCATGGATTTCAATTTGCAAAGATATTCAAGAAAATGTTTTGCCTTGACCTTCTGACTACCTGAACACAAATTTGAACTTTATCGATTTCCAGACACTTGTGTAGAAACAAATTCAGCTACTAGATGCTGGAAAACTCTCATTGTTTCGAATTTAGTTGATATATTTTCTCACTTCTTTAATAATTCTATTATATACAAAAGAAACTGCACAAAACATTAAACATTAAAGACTACTAACACAACCGAGTAAGTTGAAGTACGCGTATTTTAGTGTTAAAAATTCCACAAAATATAATACTAAAACAGAACTATTTGAATTTAACGATATTTAAATGTTTTAATAACAAATTAGCTTTAGAATTGCAAGTATTGATAAGGAATAAACATTGTTTACATTACAATTAATAAAATAAATTTAGCACAAGTCTCTATTACGGGTTTAACAAACAACTAAAGAAGTGAAGAATTCTTAAGATAAAATTCTATTTTAAAGAAAATATATTCTCTAGGAAAGGAGGGATTCTTCCCTAACTCTAGTCTAGTTAGAAGAGGAAGATTGCAACTTGGTCGTGTTTGCTTTCTTTAGGCTATGTTCGCTTTCCACTCTTTCATTACTTTACCCCACGTACTGTACAGTACATATACGTTAAATCACATTCCGTCAAAATTGTAACATTTAGTTAGAGGGTTTTTTGCATTTAGAAGAAAATTCCATTATTGAATGTAAATTAAAAAAGAAATCATTAATTTTAATTTTCGAGCGAAGAATCTACCATTAAAGCAACAAAAACTTGAAAATAAAAAAAAAATTTAAAATTTAACGCTGAAATAAATGTACAAGAAATTCAAAATTACCCTGGACGAAATTCAATAAATAGTGAATAAACGAAACCAATTAATCTTTTCCCTTATATAAAACATGCCTTCAGCGAAAGAAGATTCTGCCTACGAAAAAAAAAAAATGTATTTATAATTCTAATTAAGTATTTTCTAAATTTTTGTCTCGATACGTTTTTGCCGTATGTTCAGTCTAATAAGTAGGAAATGAAATATATTTGTTGTGACGTGCGTCTCGTCGTCAGTCAGAAAGTGTCATCATATATAGTTGTGTGTCGAATCTCTAACAATTGCAGAGTAAATCCCACTTCCTAGTAGGATACATTGGAAGATGGAAAGCTTGCTTAAAGTGACAAACTAATCCAGGGGAGACGACAGAATAGGTTTAACAGTAAGGTTTATACGGATGCAAGAAAAGTATCTCCATTCGATTTTATTTGTTTAAAGAAGCAATATTTTAGAATTTAAACTAGACAACATACTAGATTTTTTTTTTATTAATGTTGAAAGCAACTAACGCTTCACCATTTTAGATTTTTATCAGATTTCAATGACCTTACATCCGTTAAAAAGACTATCCTACATTTCTATTAAAATAATTCCCCTGCAAATAAATCAGAATTTTCGGATTTTTGTAAAATATATATACAAAAATATTTTAAATATTTCATCAAACATATTACAATTGTTCATTCTTTGAACATTTTACTGATAAATATTTCCATTCTTATTAGTTAATTATATTTCTGATAGTACTCTCGAATTTTAAATAAGGTGTACGTAATTACAAAGAATATGCCATTTGAAATTCCAGAAACTTATACTTTACATTTCATTCCTGGTTCATTACCAAATTATTCGTATTTAAATATTCAAACTTATGGATCCCACAAGAAACAGTATTTATGAAATAGTGCGAGCTTCACAAAATTAATCGAGACAAGCGCGGATCCAGTTGATAGCCACGAAGCCATCGCTCACCCATTTTTCACTGCTAAGACAAGCTTTCATTATGAATATGTTTATAGTTTTAAATTAATTTACTTTATAAAACGAGCACGATTTTTAAAACGGATGATAAACCTCCGTTTAGGGTTGGCTTAAAAAAATGAAAGATGATGGAGGTAAAGCTGTCTGTAGTAATTATAAAATGTAATTAATATTGTTTATTTTATTACACAAACTAAAAATCGTTCCTCTTGAGATTTTCTCTCGTATCCGCCACTGAATCAACATTTAATTTTAACTTATGATTTAATAGAAGGTGGTTCACAAAATTAGATATGACGACCATTTTCTCATCGAGTACATCAGTTCTATTTCTATTTTGTTTCCCGTTTTCGATGAATTTTTATTTAAAGTTAATTCATAATAATTTTTCAATTAAGATTGACCACATCCAAATCGGTGCCATTTAATGGGGGAAGACGACTTGTATAATTGTATGAGATAGACATTTAATTAATGGTGATTTTCGCATTTTTGAAACTATTTTCTTATCTAAAAGAAGTAAACGATTAAAATTAATTTCAAATAAATAAACTCGACATGTGTTTTCTTTATTCTTATAATTTTTAAAGTAAAACAAGGCTACAAGAAAAATTAAGTAGTTGTTATTCCCATTAATGAATTGTAATTTAATAATTACTGTTTCGAATCTTGTACATTACAATAATTACGCTATTTTGAATACAAATAAACATTCTGCAATAATTATATTTTGTTATTTTTGAAGGTTTAGAATATTCAAGGAAATCTTTCGAAAAATTCTAGAAAGAATTTTAGTCATATAAACAGAAATACCTTTCGGAAAAGAATATTTTATATTAAATCTTACTTAGGAACAAAATATGGATTTAGTTCTGTTAAGCTGTAAAAAAAACAGAAAAATAACCCGAATATAAGAAAATACTTTTTATTAATAAGTAAAACATTGTTGACAATATTTAATACATAAATATTGGCAACAATACTTTATAATAATTTCACTTAATTATGTTATATCTACTATATTTATTATGTATAAACCTATATTAAATTTGAATAAATCTGAGTTATGTAAAATACTTTTCTACTTTAAAAAAATAATTTTAAGAATTTTAAAAATTTCCAAGAATTGAAAAAGGGGGACAGAAATATATTGTAGTTTAGTATATAAAAAAAATATATTATTCTTATAGAAAGCACACGATTTATAAGGAGATGAACTAAAACAAAGCCTGAATTTTTATAAAAAATAACCATTTGACAATGTTATTATGTAATAAATTGCGAAAAATTATTTCGATTGATGATATTAAACTCAATAATATTGTCAAATGACTAGATTTATATAAGGTGAGCCCAAAAAGTTTATAGAATGAAAATTATTTCAAAATATTAAATACTGTGCGATCTCTGATGCTTTAACTTTTAATACTACTTTATATAAGTAATTTATTTAAATTATATCTAAGTGCTGTCAAATCAAGTATTTTAAAAAATAAATATTTCTTTAAAATGGAGTGTCCAAAAAGTTTATGGACTTTCATTATAACTTTAAAAAAATAAATATAAAATTATTTTAAAATTTTTAATCATTCTAGAATCTTTTGCCAAAACATTCTAGTCTATCAAAAGTCATATTGTATAAATACGTTTATGTGATTACAAATACAGTATTCCGAAACTGAAACAATTCGGTGAGGAAGAGGTTATAAAACTTCAGAAAATTAAGATTGAAGGGTTATTGATGATAAAATGAAGTATAACATTGCTATAGCATTGAAAAAATATATTAGATAGTTCAGAAAAGTGAAAATTGGAATGCTTAAACATACAGGTTAGATGTGGTAGACCAACGGTGACGACATCTAGAAATGACCAACATATTTTGTGATTGGTAACCAATAACAACTATTCTATAAGAAAAGCAGCTGATGCTTTTGAAGGCAAAATGTCTAAAACACTGTACACAACAGATTGAAGGCAACTGCACAAGCAGTTGATATTAAATGGCCGAGCAACCATCTATGAAGCCAAAACACATTACTGCAAGAATGAATTGGCCAGATAACACGTCATGGACGGAATAATGGAAAAAGTCTTGTTCGGTGATGAAAAGAAATGGAACTTAGATGGGCCTGATTGTTCGGCTAGTTATTGATATAACTCGAGAAAAGAACGTAAGACTTTTTACAGTGGTCATCAAGGAGGTGGAAGTGTCGTCGTTTGAGAAGCTTTTGGATATCATGGTAAAACTCCAATAATATTCATCAGTGATAAACAGAAGTCATAAGACTCAAAAAATGCTTGAAAAGATTCTTCTTCGTGTTCGAAGTACAGTACATTTGAAGGAGAAAATTGGGTGATAATGCACCCATTCATAATTCCCTCGCAACTCAAATATGGTTTAAAGAAAAAGTATTAAAGCTTTGAAGTGGCCTTAAATCTAATTGAGAATCTGTGGGAAATAGTGTCTAGGCAAGTAAATGCATATGGAAAACAGTATTCCTGTAGATAACGCTTGAAATCGAAAATTATGACATTCTGAAATAGTGTGAAAAATGTGAAGAAACTACAAAAACTAATTACTTCAACGGAACGCCATGTATATGGTGTTTTCAGACAATAAGAAGTCAATTATTCGAAGAAGTTACAATAACTATCAAACTTCAATGTTTATTACGAAATTCCATAAACTTTATGGACGCTATTATTTAACATTCTTGACAATTAATTGATAAATAACGTCTGAATGTTTAAACTTAGTTTAATGTTATTGTAAAATTATATTCATAAATCTGTCATGGCACAATAAAGCATACAAGCATAGTATTGGTTGGTTGTTTAGATTTTTAAAAAAGTATTTCATTTCATAATCTTTGACAAAGCAACTTAGTGTTCAGACTGTCTTTCTACAAATCTTATAATTTCTAGAAAAATAATTTACTTTTTACATATTACTACATTCTAAACTACAATACATTCTATTTATATCCCCTACTTCAATTATTAGAAATTTTTAAGTTATGTTATAATACAATTTTTCTACTACATTTCATATAATATTAAATACTTGATTAGAATAATTTTGATCGGTGATATCAAAATTGTATTGTCGAATTCTAATTTATCCTTTAATTTTAACTCTAATTTATAATTTTAATGCAATTTGTACACTTACAGTCTTATATGGTATTTATGCGTGAGTTTTTTTCCTCTAGCTTTATAATGAAAAAAATTAAAACCAAGAGGAATTGTTAAGTTACATTTGATTAATCTTTAAAATGCTTAAATATATTGGAAAAGAAGATGAGATGTATCGAAAAACATTAATATATTCATTAAAATAAGCTAATATTATTTCAAACTGTTTGTAAATAGTGTAAAAATGAAAAAACATCTTTAAAAAAGATATAATCCCAATAGTTTATTTACCAATTAATTCAGATATAATTAGAAATGTTGATGCAATATGATAAATAGTAAATGAAGTTGAAATTGTAACATAAATATTAAAAATTAATTTTAGAAATTAAGTCGAATAATATTTCTTAGGGAAAAAGTCATTTATGTAAATATATTTTAAACATATATGTTTATACTAAATGAAACATTTATTCATATTTTTAAATTCTAATTTGTTAAAAATCGTTTTTTGATGTTTTTTAATTGTTATTACTTAATTTTTATGATAGAAGAATGAACTTGTAGTTCACGATGTTCATTCTTTGATTTAGATTAAGGAATTCCTGATTCTTTATTTAGAAATTCCTACCACTTCATGTATCCAGCTAATTTCTTCGAAAGAAATACTTTCCATCTAACTAGACTGGCGAAGTTCTCTTAGAAATTCTCTCAGAAAGTAACATAAAGAGATGCGTAAATTAAATCTAACCGTATCACCCAGCTGACAATGGCAACAAGAATGGCTGGCTTATATCTATTAAGAAGATATTCAACGAGATACATGTTCAATTTTACGGTTGAAGGCACGGGAAGTTTGCAAATTTTTTATGATCCAGAGCTAACTACTACATAAAGAAGAAATAGGTAGATGTTAGAGTAGGTGTGCACCTGCAAACAGCAGATAATTTCACTGTACTAACACGGCCAAACAACTAATCGATGTAAATACCATAGCGAAACGACAATGACAAACTGTTTATTTCACAATCTCATTTATAATATACCATACAACTGTACTGCCGATGATAGAGATATAAATGATTTTACTATACTGTAGATTGCCTATATTTTACAACTAATACTTAGACGAGATGGTGTTTTTAACATTTAAAAAATAATTTAATTTTTTTTTCTATCTTCTTACAAACAAGGTTAGAGTGCTGATTGGAGACCTAAACAAAGAGAAGCCAAGAGCATTATCCGAACAGAAACTTAATTAACGAAGAACAAGTAAATTTCCGTTCACTTCAATAGAGAATTGGATGTATCTTTGGTCAGCGATCATCCAGGATTATCTAACAGTTCGTCTATTGTGGATTTGCTTATCCTTTATTCAGAACTTCTCTGCCGTCTATTAACCTAAGAGCTTCGATAATTCTGATTTGGTATATAAAAGTACTTTTAATACGATTTTCTAGAAGTATATGATCTAATTATTTCTTAATTCACTAAATTCGCTGAAGTATTCTATCAAAAGGTAATATAATTTAACTAGATTTTAATACAGTTCATTATTTTAATTGATTGATTTTATTAAACTCTTAAAACATTATTTAATTTTGTCCAATGGGTTTTAAACGGTTAAAATTCCGTAGAAATTTGATATCAATTAAATTTCATTTACAAATTTATTTTTAACGACAAAAGATAATTAAATATCAAAATAATTTGATTCTTTGTCCTTTACTAAAACAAAACCAAAATAGTTTAATGAGTTTATTAAATTAAAATTAAATAATATATTATGTTATTATTCTTATTTTATAAACAAAACGTTTAAATATAGCACCTAAAATTTTTTATAATAAAATCTCTGTAGTGAGAAGTAAACATCAAGTTTCTATCAATATTTTAAAATCTCTCGAAACAATTGCTACAATTTTGAGTCGTAAAAAAAATCCTGTCAATCTATTCTGTCCTAAAAATAATATACAGTAGACTATATGGTCTATATTGCATTTCAACTTTCATCCACATTAAATTGAATATACGTATTTCCTATTTGGACTCTACTTGCCGATCGAAAAAGCCCGACGATAAGTAATTGAGTAATGGAGTGATTGAGTCAATGTCAAAAGCTTTATTATCTCAGAGAAGTCAACAAAGTATTTGTTCTATCATCTTTTTTTATTCTTCGCAAAAATCCTTTAAAAGACATTAAAGAATATTAAAAATTTATCGAATGAATAATCCTTGATAATTTAATCAGTAAAAATAATCTTAAAATAATTTTTTTTATAAATGTATACATTTTAAGAGATTTTTTAAACTAAAATTCTTTTTAACGGATACAAAAAATGACAAGAAAATGATCTTTTACTTCGTAAAGCTTTTGTAGAGTTTCAACGTCAATTTTGATTTATCATTTATCAAGTTAAAGTTTTAATCCTATTTAAGAAACCGAGTGAGATCCAATTAAATAAAAGTATTCTACAATTTTTATCGGATGAGCTAACAAATTAACGATGTATTTTTTTTTATTTTATATGGAAATAATTAAAATATTCAAAGTATTGTTTTGAAGATAAATTTATTAACCATGATAATTAATCTATTGTTAGCATACACCAGTAATTATTATAATTTTTGTCATAAAAATTAGTCTTATTTAATATTTTGCTATTAATTACTTATTTGTAATTTTTCAAATTATTTTCCAATGAAATTGTTAATTAGATCAACAAGAATTACTTCATAAATTATTATTTTTTACAGTAATTAAACTCTCATAATGTAATCTTTATGCATTAAGCCCGATTAATTGAATCTATTTAAAATAAAAACGGTATATTCTTTACAAATTTAAGATATTGTTAGATAAGAAATTTAAATTTTCTTTACGATTTTAAATTGCTAGAAAGTATTAACTTTATAATAAACTTTGAAATGGTATGAAGAATACAATCAATTTTTAAATAGATAGACTTGTTTCATATTGTTAACAGTAACGATCAGTCAGTTAGAAACAGAAAAAAAGATGATCTAAACAACTTTTAACGATCTAAATTGGAAGACAAATGAACATTCGACAATATGGCTGATCTGTCTATGAAGCAAAAGCGAAAATTGATTACCGAATTTAACAAGTTTGATTCTGGTAGAAAAGATAGACGAAAATTCACACGAAAAAGAAATTGACACCAAAACATAAAAGAACAAATTATGAAAGTAAATTCGGTCTAAATTGTGGATTTACAAAAGGATTTAACATATCTCGTCGGACTGAATTCGAATATGAATGATTTAGAATCTTGAAATGTGTTGCTAGTTCTAAGCACATTTCCAAAAAAATGATAAGAAGTAGAGACAAAACTTAAAAATATTACTCCATTTTTTAAATAACTTAATTTGGTTTCCTAATGATTGTGTTTAAGAACACTCGAATTCAACATCATGACACAATTTAAATATTATTATATATATATTTTTATATATATCTACAAATATATATTAATTTCTGTATATATACAGGGTGCGCTGCACAACGCCAAAATCACCACTTGGCGATATTTTTTATTAAAGTGGCGATAAATCCTTGTCCGCTTATTTCGACGTTTAGAGTGAAATTGAATCACAAAGCATGCTTCAGGAAAAACAGCAGAATGTCGAGCTCCTGTACCGTGCACCAGAACACCTAGAGATGTTGTGACGTCACGTGGCAAGTTTGAACAGGAAAGAAGGAAGTGACCTTGAGAACCGAATGCCGCTATCGTGTAATACCGCCCAGTGTTTCCACATTGGGAATTTTTTATTGACTGACAGAAAATTTGGGGAATTTTTCAAGGTGACAGTTTTTTCACTTTGATGTTTTTTCAATTGACTAAAACATAAAAATTTTGACATGACAGAATATTTTAAATGCTGTTTAAACATCGTGATCAAGTGTGTTATTCGGAATTATTCGTTAAAAAATTATTCTGTCGCTTCTTTTTTCGTAAACCAAGTGATTTTAGTACAGAACTTCTATTCCGAATTTTACATACAGATATTCTTCTCATATTTCTACAAGATTCTATAATTAATTTCATAGAATCGTGTAAAAATGTAGGAAGAATATCTAGAATTCGGCAGCTAACTAAACAAATAGGACAATGCAGTACAGATATAAAGCACTTTAAATGCCACTTATATCAGATAGAAAATTAAAAAAAAAGATATGGTTATTTGGTTTGCTGGGGTTCTAGACAATTAAAATTGGGAACAGAATATCTGTACAAAAATCATTTGGTTTACGAATTAAGAAAGAGGCGATAGTATTCAAAAAGATTTCTATTTCTACTTTTGCTTTCCAGATTACAAACTGATAAGGCTACCAACTTCTGCATTAATTAGAAAGTAAAACAGAGGGGTCGATAAATAATTTGAAATGGCAAGAAATAAAAATGTAAAACTGGCGAAGTGGTTGGCAGTTTTTAAAAATTTTCCAGGGCTGTATTATACAGTATATTATTACTATTTGTTATACTAGCCACGAAACTTTCAAACTGATTTCGACTATTTTTAAAATCTGTCTTAGTTTACTGACTCCATCCTTTCATAAATTAACATTGTTAGTACTGTACATGTAATTAACTCTATCACGTTTCTTTTAGTATGATATTCAAATAATTTTGATAATTAAACTGTAGTTAAAAACGTTATAACATAATTATTTTGAATTCGAAATATACTTTACTCTTTAAAAGATAAGAAAAATATATCTGTCAAAAAATATCTATCAGTTGTCAGCTATGTATTTGAAAAAGAAATATATATGGTTCCATTTTAAGCTTATATAAAGAAAGTGTCAATTCAAAGAAATCAATTAAAGACAATTTCGATAAACGAAGAACTATTCAATAGTCAATGAGTGATTCAGAAAAGATTAGTTCGTGTAGTTTACATTGAATGCCATTCCTGTGCATTCATCAGAGTAAATTAATGTAATTGTCGAATAAATTTCTTCGATTTCAACAGAAATGAAAGTGATAAAAGATATCTTCTTTATAATTAAACTATTTTATTTATGGATAAAATAATATCTGATTTAGAAATTTTAAATATTTTCATAATTCGATTTTAATGTACTAAATATAGCAGATTTCAAGAATAAAATTAATAAATAGGTTTAGTTCTTCACATTCTATTACTACATTATCCTACAGATAATAATGTAATTTATTGAAAAGATGATAAGCCTTAAAATACATTAGATAACTGTTTATAATGTAGAATATTAATTTTTTTTTATCGATCTAAACAAAGATAAATTTAATTATTTGCAACTAAAATATTTTAGATAGCTATATATATCTTTATTGAAATATTAATCAGAAATATTCTTGTAATTATGTTAAAAAATCTATAAGAACATTTAAGTAGATAGAAGAAATCGCCATACAATTAATATCCAATGAAATTCAATCAAAAAAGCAAGAAATGGATAAGGGTGTGGAGGTAATGTTAAAAGGGCGTAGTGCTTTTTTTTTAAAAGAGAATTTTCGAAAGATCTAAAATGACGTTATTTAAATTTAGCCTTGAAACTAACATTAACCTATTTGTTATCTATATATTTCGGTAATAGTGGGAAAATAGTTCCCATAAGAATCGTCATCTTGAATGATTAGAACAATTACAGCTATCCTGAACAAGTTATTCTACCTCGAAAAGAATAACATTTATCGCTACTTGTGCAAGAAAAACGTTTACCCCGAAGACTTATCATTGTGAATTAAGATGGTCACGTATTCCAAACTTCCGATAAACAATTTGTAAGAAGAACCAAAAGTTTATAAAGTAAAAATATTTAACATCAAGTAGCGAATTTCAATGAAAACAATAACTAAAAAATTATACAATAGAGTAAATATAATTTTACGCGTTATAATTTCGTTTAAGGCCCTACATTATCAACAGAAATCAAAGTAAATCCATTTTTTTAATTACCACATATAAAAATATATGGAATAAAGCAAACAAATAAAAGTTGTAGGCAAAGTTGTAGCAAATAATTTAAAACATACAAAAAAACTATAAATTACTTATATAAAATGTTATATTGCTCTTTTGATAAATTTAATTTAATATCTAAAAAGAATTATTGTTATTTTGTTGTGTTAGAATAAGAAACAAAATCACAGCTAAGTCTATACAATTAAATTTGATGAGATTAATAATCATTAGAACCCACTTTATGAATTACCATTCCATAAATTTAAGAATTTAAGTACTCGCTTATAATAGTCAATTTAATGTGTTAAGTTTAGAAATAGCTAAATTTGTCCAGAATACGATGTGATAAAGTCTTATCAAATGACACTGTGTTAATTCGTCTCGGTTATAAAGTGACACAAAAGAATATTAAAGATTGAAAAATTTAAAAATAAGTAATAAAAAATTTAATAACATGATATGAAATTAGGATTAAAAAAACGAGGTTTATTGAATGCTTATTGATAAACTTATGCTTTTGAAATGAAGATTAAATATCCTCTTAATGTTTGAAATCTTCAAAATTAAGCAGCCAAATTTGACGCACAATGTGTTTTAATTAGAGAAAGATGAAGTGTAGTTGTAGACAGAATGGAAGCTTTAAAATCCCTAAAAATATTACTGTATTTGAATAAATTGTGTCGCTTTGTCTTTTAAATTAGAATTCTTTGAAAAATTTTAAATATTGTCACTCTTTGTATAATTTAGAAACAGAATCACAATGTTTAAATATTGCATTTTAAATAATTTAACTCATAATTGTTATAAAAGGTTTACATTTAATCTTCGTTAAAAACTTAAAATTTTAAAATTAATATCTTTAATTTAAATTCTTTAACCATGCAAATTATATAGGTATATTTTTTGATTTGATTATTATACAATATTTTCTCAGAAGTTTGGCCAAATTTGATCTGGCCAAACATATATAAACACTCCCATCCAAAGAATATATTATTAATAATTATGCAAGGTCTTATGTAAACAAATTTTGTTGTAGATTTAAATATTAGAATATTTTTCGTATAATCATTAACAAAAAAACAAAGAAAAAAATACAAAATTTATCTTGAAGTATTTTTTTTTTGTGGTTTTAGGCCCCTTACCGCTCAGAGAGCACAAAGAGGCCATATCTTGAAGTATTATCAAAGAATATGTCGATTGTATTTAATATAATTATAGTATTTTCTGTTTTATTGTAATCGATCAACACGTTTTAAAATTTGATAAAATTACGAAATAAAATTTATTTTTGTAAGCAAAACATTAAAACATATGCATATTTTTTAATTAGATATAATTAAAACCACTTACAGAAATGTTTTATTGATCACAAGATTATTCTTCTTATGACAACATCAAAGAAAATGTAATTTTTATATCTACAAGAGTAGTTTGATTTATATAATTACTTATAAAAAGTGAATATTTTATTTAAAAAAAATAAAATGTCAACTACCTACAGAGCAGTAGGAATATATTACATTTGCAATTTAGTCTATATACATATAAAAGATTATTATAAGTGCTGTGAAGATGTTCAATCTTGGAGTTTCTGATTAATAATTTATCTTCTATATTCTAAAGAGCAAAACTGCACTGATTTTTCGCACTAGAATGCTACAGCAGAATATTTTTAGGAACCAGATTAAATTTTTAGTTTCAAGCATAAATTTTCAAGTAATATATTCCAGAATCTATAAACGAGAGTGAACACATTTTTATAAACAAGATTTGGTCCATCGTCAGACATCCAAATACTCCTCTTCGAGTTAGATATATTTTAAAGTTATATAAAATCAGAGTTAATTTTTCTTAAATTCATTCTGTATTTTATTTATTTATTTACTTTTTAGAACTAAAATTGATAAGTTTTTCAGTGACGAAAGTATTCATTTATCATTTTCGTTTGTTTTATTACATCAAGATCAAAGCCTTTCTTGTTCGCATTTTATATACATTATTTGTGTGAAATTTTGTTGTTTAAAGTAGTAATATACGAGCAAAAATTATTGTGACATCGCCACAATATTGGACTACAATTTTTAATTTAAAATATGTAGTGTCTTGCCTCTGTATGTTATATTTTTCCTGATAACAAAAGAATCAGGTCGGTTATCTATGTAACTCCGTTCTGAGAAAAATTTTTGACTTGAATCACGTGATTTCCGGTTTAGCCTATTAGTTCATATAGTTAATCGGAACCTCCTGTCCTACGCTTTCCATATTCGCTCTTGATTTTTATTTATATAACTCCGTTCTCAAGACGAAGAAAGGGCAGACAGTTGGAATTTATAGGTTTACAATTTTTTCAAATTGCATTCCAATAAACTATAATACACAAATAATAATAAAGAAGCTAGGATTACTTCAGACTAAAACGTAAAAGTTATGGTGCTTTATATAAAACATTGCTGCAGTTCAGTAAAAATATACAGTCTGCAAAATTGCCGTTGAATTGAGAATAGATTTTATTGGATTGTAAAAGGGGATATAAATGATTTTCGATGCAATTCGGGATTATGTTGTTGCACATCTTCTAAACGAAAATAAGAATAAAAGAACGACGATTTAACGAGTTTATAACTTCTGAAATAGTTTAGACTCGAACTTATTGGCACATGTAATTTATATGAGTTTTGAAACATGCAATTATTGAACTTATGTTATGGCAAACTTTCAAAGAAAAAATTTGACGTATTTACGTCTTTAGAATCAAATGTATTTTAAGGCCGTTTTCTTATAATATACTTTATACATTACGAGATATTAGAATTTACATACTCTCTTTACTGAATTAAAAACTTTCTAACATTATCATCAACAAGAAATCTTATTTTCTAAATGAGAAAATAATTCTTAATTAAATTATGAAAAGAATTTTCGATTTACATTTCGATTTTATTGGTTTTCTTCAAAAATAACTTTACAGTTATACTGTAATTAAATAATTTGAACTGTAAATTAAGCTTATGAGAAATTCTCAATAGTGTTTGTAAAAATGTATCAATTGAATAAATCTGATTGGAAATATAATAAAAAAAAGAATAATTTTAATTATATTTTCAATCAGATTTATTCGTCAAAAATAAATATTTTCAAATAAAATTTTTATAATAGCATGTAGAAGTAATAGCATGTAGAATACAGATTAATTTGACTAAGAAAAATGCAGGATATGATTATTTTTAGAAAAAATTATTAAAACAACTGGTAAATAATTAAATATCTTNTATACATCGTATATACTGTATACTACATATACAATAATTTTAACGTTAGTTATAATTTTTCCATGGTTATAAATTCGAATATTAAACAGTTAAATTATTCAAAATATATATTATTGATTTTCTTTATATCGAATACTTAAGTAATATAATTAACATATAATAAGTTATATATATATTATTACATATTCTTAACTGATAGCTTCTCCACGATTTATAATATAATTTATAAAAATAATCTTTACTGTTGGATTGCCAGCATTAGTTTAATTGTATTGTTATCTTAACCGATATTAAGAGTATCATTCATCAAAGTCCAACGTTAATTACAAAAGGAAATAGTAATTTTGTGAACAATGATAAACAAAAATGACACGTCAATCGTTTTATCCCACAATAAATAAGCCGAAAATAGATAAGTGAAAAATATATATAGAATTGCTGTAACGATATCATTATAACAAGAAGAATAAGGATTAACAAGTGGTTTTTTATGGCCGATTAAAAATACTTAGTTCCTAAAGAAAAGGTTGAAAACGCTTTTTTTAAATGAAAAAGTTTATAAAAAAAGTAATTTAAAAAAAAAACTAATACTGTATATTAAATGGTATTAAAAACATTTATTCATTCTGTTAATAGTAGTTGCAGAGCAACACTGAAAATAAAAAAGTAAACATTGACATGGTTTCCGAAGATACCTCGTACTTTATTTATATACTCAATGTAATGCAACAGGAAAAAAGAGGGCCAAAAAGCATTTTCTTTTATTTTGGAAAGGTCAAGTTCGGGTAGTATGAAATGTAATCGAGGTAAAAACCGGAAAAAGAAAAAAAGGAATGAGATTTTTCAACTAACATTTAATACGATCGAATTCACCACAAGTCCCTTAATCAATCAGAAAATGTCCCTTGCCAATGGGTCGCCAGTTGAACATTATTGACCAAACTGCCACTTGTCGCAACGAGAGTAAAATGGAAGTATATCCAAGAAAAACAAATATTGATATTTTCTCACCTTGGATGATTCCTCCGGAGCATCCGTCTCTCGAAGAAAAATTCACTTGTCAGGAAAATTCCACTTTATGTTCCACAACGCGTCACAACACAAGCTGAGAGCAACTGGCGCAGACGGGCAGGTGTTGTGTGAGGTTGGTTGGCTGTCAACCTGTTCCACATCCGATCTGACCTGCGCAGCTCTTAAGACCATCTCTCTAGCCAATTACAGAAACTTTACGTATGCTCCAAGTTAGATTGTTGCTGTTGTAAACTGTCTCTACTTTACACTACACTAAGCAATATCCTTCTGTTTGCTAACAAATAACAACTTAGCCGTAACGAACACGATGCGCGACACTTTCTAATTACTAACAATCGCTTTCTAAACAAAACACCCAGTAGAAGAAGGAAAAAAAAAAAAAAGAAAGAAAGATATTATCTCAACATTTTTATATCCTAATTTTTTAAATTAAGTATAAATAACGTTAATGATATTTCAAATTGGATTAGCTCTTGGAGGATTTTTATGGAAACAAAAATAACTTTCTCATTGGCAATTAAAAAATTATGATGAGATCTGTTGTGTATATTTCTATGGGATGTTTTTATACGTTTATACAATATGTAATATTAAATGTGCTGCCATCTGTCGAGAAATATGATCGTTCGTATAATGGCATTACATTAATAATTTACCTTATTTAAATATTAATTTATTACTCGATTTGAGATTTTAATTTAAGTAAATCGTATGGCTGGCTTACTTATATACTAAATTTTATATTTTTATATAATAGTATTAAAGATTATTATTAAATGATTGAATTTTTATATACTGTATTTTATAATTTTTTAAATAGATTTTAAAATATTTTATTTTTTTAAAGTTATAAAATAAATTTTGTATAATGGAAGAAATTTTATCTTTATAGTTAAGTAATTCATTTATTTGGAGGTATATTCGAGAAACTTTATTTATCTATAATATTAACTGAAGTTTACTTAATAAATTCAAATCTTGAAAGTGTGTATGCCGAATTATTATTAATTATCTTGTTGCTTTAATTTAGTAATAAAATTTATTTATGAACAACTACAACGTAAATTAATATTACAATAGATTTTATCTTCAAACTGTGAAATTTGAATAAAAATGAATTAATTGAACTGAACTGTTCATGAATAAAGAAGATTAGTTTTAATAATAAACTTAAAGATAAATTAAATTATTATTAAATAAATACCATACAAAATCGATAATTTTAATAAAAATTTCTTTTTCGATCAATCATTTGAAAATAAAACAGATTTTATCGTATAAAACACAAAATAAAATTTTAAAATATTATTAAAGTAACTCGAATGTTGTTTAATCTGTTAAGATACTTCAAAAATATCTCATGTACTATACAGTTATTGAGGCACTTCTTAAATTTACTCAATGAAATCTGTCAATTTTTGTTCTTGCTGCTATTTCCGAGTGTCATCAAATCTTTTCTGCAGAAAAGAACAAATAAATAAAATTTTAACAGTTATGTTTGGCTTTCTTACAAAAATTAAATATTAAATTAAAAATACGGTAATCGATGAATTTTAACGTACAGTACATATTGTAAATTATGTGTATACATACACAACAGACGGTGTAATTTAAATATAGTATAACGTTTTAAAAGTATAGAAAAGAGTGTGAGCGTGTGAGCATGCATTATCTAACAGTGAAATCGATTCAAACCAAATAACCATTTTGGAAAAATGATCTGCTAAGTAGTCATTTTCTGAAATTATGATAGGCCAGAGTAAATATGTTGTAACTTAATAGTCTCATTTTGCATTTATACTGTAGTAGTTGTTTTGGTTTTTCTATAAATATGCTGTCTAATTGATGTAACTTAAAGTAGATTTGTTCGGAGCTCATCTATGGTAGCTTTGAACTTCATTTAAAAAATAAATGAGTTTTGATGTATGAATATTTTATAAGTTCTTTTACATTATTTCTGTAAAATAATTCTGTGAAAAATCTTTAACGTAACGAAATTTACAATTACAGTAACTTCTTTTATTAAATAAAACACAATTTATTTTGAGAAATATTTTATGGCAATCTTCTTGTTTCGTTATCAAAATTAGCTCGAATATTGATTATTAGGCATGCGATAACATTTCCGTAAATAATATCGATCCATTAGTAGCCTTTGCCACACTTTGGTAATTTGGAAAAAACTAAACATATACATCGTATATACTGTATACTACATATACAATAATTTTAACGTTAGTTATAATTTTTCCATGGTTATAAATTCGAATATTAAACAGTTAAATTATTCAAAATATATATTATTGATTTTCTTTATATCGAATACTTAAGTAATATAATATTTAGATTCGTAAATACAATTTGTAGTATTTTTCAAGTTTTCAAATGAAACTTTTGATATATATTTTATCAGATTAAGTTTATTCAGAGCACATTTAAAAAGTTCTTTACATTACAGCGTGTATAACCAAGCTGAATATACTTAATGACCCATTTTCGTTTACTTTTCGCTTAACTCGCGAAGACATTTCAAACGCTTCCTCAATAACACAACAAATTATCTAGGAACAAAAAAGGAGAATTTTATTAAATCGTGCAACGGAGCAAATCTTTTATGCGATAATACTGAATTGTATAATGGACTATGTTATCTGTGAATACTCAAGTATGGATTATTTTCTAATTACTCATTTATTGGAACATTTGTTCTCATAGTTTCGTCATAAAGAGAGACTATAATTTGCATGCAAATTATCTGATTTAAATAAAATACTCTCACGATTTAATCTGCTTAAATTATAAAAGTTAGCCTAAGATTTAAATTTATCTAAAAATATAAATAAACATAAAATTTGCCCGATTTTGAGATTTATTTGCTTTATTCTTAAAAGTGTTCACAAAAATTTTTCTCTTTGTCCCCGTTTAAACTGAAAAATCTTAATCTACAATGAAAGTTAATGAATTATAAAATATTTTCTATAAAATTTATTAACTTTTTAAATTTATATTCAATGAAAATATTAATTACATTAATGTTTAAGCAAAATAACCAGTTAAATTAATACAGGTGAAAATTTAACTTTTGATTGAAAATTAACAAAATAGATTTATATAAATTAATCATTAAATACTATAATTTAACTACGTTGTTTTTCTTTATGAAAAATCATTTATTTGATATTTATAAATATTTTATTTTTCTAATATCCAAAATTGCATAATTTTCTTTATAAACATACTCAAGATGCTTTCATTTTCTATTGATTATACAATAATAATCATATCATTTGTTTTAAGTTAAATAGATATTTATTAACAATATTTGATATAATTTTATAATGAAATCTTTTGTTAATTTACTTATTTCATAAACTTTTAATGAAAATTTGAATTATCATTAAAAGAAGAGCGTTTTCTATGCGTTCTAAACTATATGAATTTTATAATGGTCTATGTCAAATAATAACATAATATATTACAATAAAATAAGTAATATATAATAATAAATCATATACCTGTCTGTATTTCACTTTTTATCTGTTATATACGATATACCAATAATATGGAATATTATTGGATAGATAGCAAAATATATTTAATTTAATAATATAACTGTACAGTACATTCAAAGTGGCGATAATCCAAAAGGCATAAAAAAATTAATACAATTTTGATTGTAAAAATTTAGATTTATGAGTTTATGCGCTTTTCTTACTGGGAGTGCTCACATGAAATAATTTTATTGAATAATACAAATGTTGACAACTTCGTATTTTAAATATAATATATATGCATTAGGCTACAACAACAACAACAAAAAATAAATAAATAAATTGAAATAATTTATAATCTATATATTTTTTGATTTATGTAAACAGAACTGCTTGTTTATTCAATTAAATTTTCAATTTTAAAAAGAAAAAGGTTACAAATGAATAAAATTTTATATTTTAAAATAACGTAAAAAATTAATGAAATTTTTAAGATAAATATTAAAAATAGAATAATATCGCTTTATAAATTTGTTTTAAATTTATATTTAAATATAATTAATTATTTTTGAGTAATTAAAATATTATAAAAATGCCTAATGAAATTATAACGAATACAATTTGTTTAATTTTAATTGTGTTTATTTTAGAAATATATTAACAAAGCACTAAATAAAATCGTTTAATTAATTATTAGTAAAAACATAACCGAAAATATAATTGAATAACAGAATCGCGGTTGAAGAAATTGTCAGCTTGATAAAAGAGTAATTAAATAGAAAATTAGAATTCAAATTTCATTTAAATAATCATCGCAGAACTAATGAAAAATATCGTCATTCGTGCCAAGTAATTATTAAAAGTAAGTTTTCAAATTCTAATTATTATTTCCATAAAAATAAAACCGATGCTATTATATTATTCGAATCGATTCGTCATTTCCTATTTATTACACTACATAAAAGTTTTTCCCGTTTTCTAGTCTAAATACATTAATGATCTTTCGTGACGTGTTCGTGACATCATCAGTGCTATCGGGGATAAGTTCTGCAACAAAAGTCTATTTATTAACGACGCGGAAAGGGAAAAAAGTAGCTAATAATATAATCTCATTAAATTAGGTTTAAAACCTAATCCACCATTAAACAGAATTTCTCTTCATTATTTCATCAGAACGCTGACAATGTACTTTTTTTCTGCATTGGATAGTTTATGGGGAAAAAGATTGAAAAGAAACGAAAAAGTTTTGTGGAATTACAGATAATACACATTGCAGTAATTTCTCTTTCATTGTTTCCTTTCAGTTTTATTCATAAGAAAATAAATGATATCGGCATTTTTCAGATTTATTCTCATCGAATTAATTATAGATAAAAAATTTAATAACATGATATGAAATTAGGATTAAAAAAACGAGGTTTATTGAATGCTTATTGATAAACTTATGCTTTTGAAATGAAGATTAAATATCCTCTTAATGTTTGAAATCTTCAAAATTAAGCAGCCAAATTTGACGCACAATGTGTTTTAATTAGAGAAAGATGAAGTGTAGTTGTAGACAGAATGGAAGCTTTAAAATCCCTAAAAATATTACTGTATTTGAATAAATTGTGTCGCTTTGTCTTTTAAATTAGAATTCTTTGAAAAATTTTAAATATTGTCACTCTTTGTATAATTTAGAAACAGAATCACAATGTTTAAATATTGCATTTTAAATAATTTAACTCATAATTGTTATAAAAGGTTTACATTTAATCTTCGTTAAAAACTTAAAATTTTAAAATTAATATCTTTAATTTAAATTCTTTAACCATGCAAATTATATAGGTATATTTTTTGATTTGATTATTATACAATATTTTCTCAGAAGTTTGGCCAAATTTGATCTGGCCAAACATATATAAACACTCCCATCCAAAGAATATATTATTAATAATTATGCAAGGTCTTATGTAAACAAATTTTGTTGTAGATTTAAATATTAGAATATTTTTCGTATAATCATTAACAAAAAAACAAAGAAAAAAATACAAAATTTATCTTGAAGTATTTTTTTTTTGTGGTTTTAGGCCCCTTACCGCTCAGAGAGCACAAAGAGGCCATATCTTGAAGTATTATCAAAGAATATGTCGATTGTATTTAATATAATTATAGTATTTTCTGTTTTATTGTAATCGATCAACACGTTTTAAAATTTGATAAAATTACGAAATAAAATTTATTTTTGTAAGCAAAACATTAAAACATATGCATATTTTTTAATTAGATATAATTAAAACCACTTACAGAAATGTTTTATTGATCACAAGATTATTCTTCTTATGACAACATCAAAGAAAATGTAATTTTTATATCTACAAGAGTAGTTTGATTTATATAATTACTTATAAAAAGTGAATATTTTATTTAAAAAAAATAAAATGTCAACTACCTACAGAGCAGTAGGAATATATTNTGAATAAATGTAATTTGCATAACATATTTTTCATTTTATGTATTGAATTTATTTATCAAACATCTTTTAATTAAATCAAAATTAAGGATGTTTGTTATACAGTAAATTAGTCATTGAAATTAGTTTCTTCATTAGCGTAAGTAACGTAGACCACTAGTTAATCTCTCCTTTCCTTTTCTAGTTAATGACGAATGTATAATCACTGTTATACTTATGATCTAATCATTAATACACGAATTTTGTAAACATTAGCGCCATATATTTTATTCTTAATGAATGTAACCTACCATAAATTAAATATTTAAAAATAGATAATATTTACTTTTATAATATTTTAGAATGTTCTACAAAAATCTTATAGTTAATTTTTATAAAAATTTATTACATAGATGCACAAAATAAAATTTTAAAATGTGTTTTTCATAAGCAACTAAACCTAGTATCAAATGTAAATAAATTCATTTATTAAAGAATGATTAGAATACAGAATTCTAATTATTCTAGTATTCTCAGTGTAAAATTTAAATAATAAACAATTATTTTTGACAGTTTTAAAAATGTATTAGTAATAAGTATTAGTAAAATACCTGTATTTGCCTTTATCTTTTCAAGAAGATATTTTTTTAATAAAACACAGTAAAAATATTGTTTCAGCCCGCTATTCTGTTCAGACTAAAATAATTATTTTAGTTTATTTATTGAGATTATAGATTAATCACGGATAAATTAGCTTAACTATTCCTAAGCTAATTATCCGTGTTCTGGTTTAAATCAATAATGTTTAATTTTCTCTTCTTTTTAGAGTATGCTCCGGCACTTGTCTTACATCATTTCATTTCAATTCTTCTCTAAAATAATAACGTTGTTTATGACTTATAGAAATTATAAATTTATCATGAAAAAATCTACAAACAAANTCCAATATTGATTCTATTGTATTTTTTCCCTTTGATATTTTACCTGGGATAAGGAATATCAAGTAAGTCGACAGATGACTTCCATTTTTATTTTTACGTCACTGTACGTGTGTAGATAACTTATATAGGTGTATAGATGTGTAGGTAATAGGTATGTAGGTGTATGTGAAAAGATCACGGAATGTAAATGATATTAGAAATAAATTAGACTATTTTATGTCGGTGTATTGCCTTTATTTTTATCGAAAACAGCTGCATACGACACACAGAACCTTAGTTTATAGTTAATGCTATTTACATAATAAAAAGTAGGGTAAATTATATGAATGTTTTTAATAGGCAGCCGAACTGGTCATCAGCCTTCTATTCTGGAATACCTAGGTTCGAATTCAGGTGAGCAAAAATCTCCATGAGTTTTCTTGAACGGTCTATTCTAGATATGTCAGACTTCGTCCTCATTACCATTCTAGCCCTGGCAAAACCCATAATAGGTATGAATAAAAAGGGCCTCTTAGTGTCAACAGGGTGGAGAGATTTTATATATTGATATTACATATATAAATATTTTTAATAATAAATAATACAAATT
Organism: Centruroides sculpturatus; assembly: GCF_000671375.1. Classification (NCBI taxonomy): domain Eukaryota; kingdom Metazoa; phylum Arthropoda; class Arachnida; order Scorpiones; family Buthidae; genus Centruroides; species Centruroides sculpturatus. The sequence goes on along the minus strand of NW_019385622.1, from coordinate 147,403 downwards.
TTAAAGAGACATTTACAATCAGTCTATTGATTATTAATCTGTACTTTTACAAACAAAATTGCTAGATTAGCAATTCTTTTATTTTATAATTAAATTTATAACTGGCTGCTTATTGCATGAAGAAAGTAAATCATTAATTTTAATATAACATAATGTGATTTATACAAAAGGAGCGTCTTAAAAATTTCTATATTTCTTGATAAATTATCGATTTACTTTACTCTAAAAACTTAAATTACATTAATAATTCAAAAGAACAGTAGTCATAAAATTGATCAAATAATATAGTTATGAGCTTTTTGAAAAGGCATTCAAAGAATTTTGTTCAAATATATTTAATTATGTAGATGTAATTGAAAATTCGAATTCCTCTTTTATTTTATTCTTCCTTTCTTTATGGTAGAGATAAATTTAAGAAGTTTATTAAGCCCATGGAAAGTTGTCCGTTCAAAATTTTTACACTTCTAAATGAATAAATCTCGTAATAAGGTGTAACGAATGAATTGAAAAATAAGATACAAATATTTTATTTAGTAAAAGAATTCATAAAAAATAGAGAAAATTTTAAAATAGTAGTATTTATTATTAACCGTGTCTATATGATCATAAATGCTGTGCAAATTATCAAGCAAACGACACCTCTTACATATGGGCCTTCCATTATTTTGTGTTTATTCTTAATGTTTTATCATGAGCATTTAGGTCAACGTTTTCAATGAAACGTGATTTAATTAATTGAAAAGAATGGCTTTATTCCTATTAGTTTTGTCTTACTCTGCTAGCTATATCATTGCTTCTGATTGTTGACATTATTTTAAATATTATTTTGATACAATGAAAATAGGTTAATTTAGGAAAAATTGTACTAGACAAACGTTTTTCGTGTGTCAATTAATATAAAAAAATTTATCAAAAATATATTTTATTATGTCTTTTTTGACGTGTCCTCTATTAAATTCGCTTTGGATCTGCAAGTAATCTACTAGAGATACAAGTTTTTTTTATTGTTCGCATTATCTGATATAAGTAATATTTTATAAATTTATTTAATTTAAAATATATTCTCTCGACTTTATTAGTGTTTTCTTCCTGTACAGTACATCATACTTTTCCTGATAACAATCGAGTCATGTCTGTCATCTATCTAACTCTGTTCTGGGGAAAAGTTTTGAATTGAAATAACGTGACTTCCTGTCTATACCATGAGTGTGTATGTAATTAATCGGGGCTTCCTGTCCCTAAGTTTTCTAGATCTGGTCTCAATTTTTATCTCTCTACCTCCGTTTTTGAGATTAAGAAAGGACGGACAACAATCATGTCAGTGAGAATTTACAGATCTGAAATTTGAAAATTGTAACCCTATAATAAACTAATTGTAAATTTATATCAGCTTCCAACAATTGTTTCGGATCCTTCTTTGCTATTGGAACAGAAAGTGAATGCTTCTCGAAACTGACAAGAATTTGAAGGAACAATTATCGAAGAACATACGAGAAGAAAAAAGTGTGACAGGAAGAAAAAAATCATTAAAAAACAATGAAAAGAGAGAAAGAAAGTCAAATTTTTTCCATGGAAAAGTCAATTTTAAACATAATAATATAGAAATAAAGAAAAACAAATTTGAATGACGTATAGTAAACAGAACAGTATCCTACGAAAACAACATTCTGAAATCTTTCATGAAAACTAGTTAGGCAATACCGCAATAATTACTATTGAATAAATAATGAATAATAAATAAATATACCAAAATATTTATAGACAATTATTAAGTATTAAAGAATTGAAGATGCATTCCTAAAGGAAATAAAATTTATTATAGAATTGATTAAGTAACTCCTAGAGGCTAAGCAAGTTCCTTACATTATTCAATGAAAATTAGCGAATAATAATTAGAGTTACCTGTTGAAAAATAAATTGTTTAAATAAGAAAAAGTTAATTTTATTGTATTTAAAGTTCAGGTTAATCATACATATTTATAAATTTTTGGGAAAAAATATGCGCCTTACCAAACGTAAACAGACTAATATAAAAAATTAAAGTACTTTCTATTTATTTAAACAAAATTTCTTTGTTAAATAAATATATTTTTAATAAGAAATTAATCGTTAAGTATGTTATAACTTAAACTGTACAGTTTAACTTATTAATTTATTATTATTATTATACAATTATACTTATTGAAAACATTATATCGTATTTTCGCAAACTGCCAGTCTATCTGGGGGAAACCACGAAATCAGATATTTACACGACGTGGAATTCCGAAAGTGCTTTTTTTATGTGTATTTTATTGTTGTTTGATTCAAAAACGCAAAATAAAACATATTAAATTTAAGAAACTCGCTGTAAATTATCCCAGCTTACACCGACTAACATTGACTTTGTGTGAAATTTGAGAGGGTAGATTTTGTTATTTTTAAAGTCGGAGTAGATGGTCAGTGCAGCACTCACTGACTAACTACTACTACTACTACTACTACTACTAATGTCAATAAGTCGTTAATTGTTTTATTGTCTTGCAAACGAAAACTCTCTTCCTGATCTTAAATCAGTCAAATTACAATGCTATTATTTTACTTGGAAGGATGTTTTCTTTAACGTTTAATTAACAACTAGTTTTGTTAGATCTGATTAATTTCATATTTTAGTCGCAGTTTAACTGACATGCCGATAACCCCGGGATTTCCGGCATGCTGGTCTCCCCCGTTTTTATGCCGCATGCCGGTCATTCCGTGAAAATACTGTAATAAATTAAGTCTATTTAACTACTTAATATTAAATCGTATAAGTTTTGAAGCTAAGCGTTTTTTATCGAATACATTTGATAAAAATGTTTTAAATCCTCAAAAGATAATTTCTTAACTTCGAAAATTATTGATTTAAAAAGCGCTATTTTTATCGTATCCAATATTTAAAATTTCTGCCATAATTTTACTCGTGTAATCCAATATGGATTCTATTGTATTTTTTCCCTTTGATATTTTACCTGGGATAAGGAATATCAAGTAAGTCGACAGATGACTTCCATTTTTATTTTTACGTCACTGTACGTGTGTAGATAACTTATATAGGTGTATAGATGTGTAGGTAATAGGTATGTAGGTGTATGTGAAAAGATCACGGAATGTAAATGATATTAGAAATAAATTAGACTATTTTATGTCGGTGTATTGCCTTTATTTTTATCGAAAACAGCTGCATACGACACACAGAACCTTAGTTTATAGTTAATGCTATTTACATAATAAAAAGTAGNATAAAAGTTTATAATGCCAAAATTTTAAATTCTTTTAACAGAAAGTTCGCGCAAAATTAAAATAAAACGAATTTATAATATGCAAAATTACCCTTTTCTACTCATTTTTAAATCATTAATATTTATATTCAAGTTATTTTAAATTAAATTAAATTATTATTTTGTTTAGAAATGAAAAATAAATGTATTAAATTCGTTTCTTTTTTAAATTGCTTATCTTTTAACGAATACGAAATTCATATAGTTTGTTTTAGATTAAAGTGTGTAATTATTCATTTAAGCCGTAAAGAAAATATGGCCTAAATATTTTCACAAAAAATTCAAAGTTTACATAATGTATAATGTAAAACATTGTTTAGTATTAAATTTTTTATCGATCAATATTACTTACATTCTTGATAAAAACGACGTCTTATTAAAAAGTTAAACAATATAATCTATTTTTAATTAGACGCTTTAAAAACACTTTTAATCATTTAAAAATTGTTATTCTCTTGCTCGAGAAATTAAAAATTAAAATAAAGATCATAAAATTTTTTTTTTGTTTTTATTTAAATATTATTATCAAGAAATTTAATTTCTTGACAAAAAACACACTTTTATTATAATGAGTTTTTTTCTCACTTTTCTACTTTCATCATTACTTAATATTTATCATTCTTTTTCATAATTAAATTAATTTCATTATTTTAACATTTACAAAATCATTATTCATCGTAACATGCTTTATAATTTTATTTTTTAATCGTATTTTACAAAAGGATACACATATTTTACATTTAATTGATGCTTAAAATTATCGATTTTATTATTAAATTATTGTTTTTATTGGGGCTGCAATTTGAAAAAATTGTAGATCTATAAATTCCACTGTCGTTCGTCTGTCCGTCTGTCCTCCTTTAATCTCGAGTAGGATATCAGATAAATGAAATTCAAAACCTAATTCTGACAGATTAGGAGTAGAAGGTCCCGAGTAACTGTATAAAAACGTCCAATGCATACTAGAAGTCACGTTATTTTAATTCAAAATTTCTTTTATAAAGAGTTAGATAAATGACTGGCACGACTCAATTGCTAACGGAAAAGTATGATGTACAGGAGCAAGACGCTACAGTAATAATTTGAGCTGGAGAGCATATATTTTAAATGAAATAAATTAAAAATATGATTAAAAAGTGCAGCCCATAATTAATTTAATTATGATATTTTGACGATATCATAAAAATAATAATTGCCCTTGAATGATAGATTTTTATGAATTATTCTGGTTATAAAGAATGAAATATTGTATATTTTGTAGTATAAAATTATGAAATTACATTTTTTGGAAATCTTTTCAACCCTACGGGAAATAAAACAGCATTTATTTAAAACCTATCGTGGGTTCGACCAGGCCCATAATTGAGTCGGCTGGGTGGTGAGAGACATGGCCCGATGTATCGTGACAGAGTGCCTATTCAAAATTTCTGGGACTTTTTGCCTTCTCATCGGATCTCGGGTTCTCCAAACAGTAGGTTGAACCTTAACCGCCTCATCCACCCGGCCGTCACCATAAAATTACATTAATTAACTAAAGATGTTTGTAAAATTTAACAATCATTAGTTACAGTATAGTTTAATTATATCAGATTAAACCGATCTTTCGACACAATAATTTTATATAATAATGTAATTAACTATTCAGCAATAGTTAAATTATTAATATAATATTCACTGTTACTGAATAAAAATTTTTAATGTTTAAAATTTTCTAGCATTTTTTGACTAATTAAATTTATAGGTCATATATAAAAGTTTCCATTCTTTAAAATATAATCTGAGAATTTTACGAATCTCTTATCTAATTGATTATTTAATCGTAAAATTTAAATTTATATCTGAATTTCCGATTCAGTTGAAAGGTAATCATACTCTAATGTTAGATTTATTTCATGCTAAATACATTTCACTTAAAAAATGTTCAGTAAACAAGGAATTATTTTAAAATATTTTATTTATTTATTTGGAGAGAATATTTGAAAAAAATTATCAAATTTTTAGAAAGTTTCTTAAAGAAAAGATTTTTCAAAATTTTGTTTATTTCGGAATTTTTGTAAATAAATTTTTATTTATGCATAATTAATTTATATCTGATTACTAAAATTGGTGAGTAAAAACAATAGCAATAAAACTAGTCATGTAACATTTATACTAACAAGTAAGATGCTAGAAGAAAGTACTTTATTTTATTTTTTATCTTGTTTATATTTAATCATCGAAGACAAGTCTGTCCAAAAGGGACCACCATTTATTTTGTATTCCACACTTTACACATACACATCCATGGCGACAGGCCTTCCTTTTAAGGCTTCATGCCGCCAGAGCCATTTGTTTATATTGTTAAGTTATCTACTTTATGAGATATTTATTCTGTAATTATTTTCGTTCACTACCCTGCTTTTATTTTCTTAAAAGATATACAATTTTAACTCAATAAATAATATGCAATTTTTAATAAGATCTCAATTAAGTTAGATTTTAAAATATTATCTTAGTTAGATAATAATTATTAGACCTATTCTCTTATTAAAATTTATATGAAGAGAATATTATTGCAACTTTTTAAATTCTTCTAATGACAAATGAAATATATGCAATAAATATTTACTAGATATGAAGTACAGTCAAGGCAGACTGGAAGTTTTGTGGACCATCTGGATAGTTGTTAGTGGGGTCCCAAAATATTTGCACAAAAGAATTCTTTTTAGAAATTTGAAAGTGCGGGGTCATTCTAACCGTGGGTCCTCGATTTTAATTCCTAATACAGAGCCTGACCCAAATACAGTACTTCGATCAAATACAGTGTTTTAAACGATAGGTTGAAATTAGGAACACGGGATTTTCTTGTTCTATTGTTCACGTAAATGGGAATAAATGTCACTTTAGGACACTTCTATCTTGGCCTCTTAAGTGAAATGGCCATTTAAGTGAGGTTGCCACAAAGCGAGGTTTTATTGTATTTGCTCTTCTGTATTTTATGTGCAAACTATAAACTATATATAAAAAATCTATAAACTATTTTCTTAAATTAGTTATTAATTAAGTTATGTAAGTTTATAATCTGAAGAATTTGATCTAGCTATATATTAAGTTGCAATAGTCGAAATGTTTTATGAAATGTAATATTTTTACAATAGTAAAGGTCATTTCAACCCAACGTCATGAGGTCACTCACGATTTCTAAATCCGCTATTGTGTATCAGAGATTTTCACAGAAAAATCAGGAAACTATTGATCATAATAAAAAGTAATTATAGAGTTCGATAAAGCATTCTAACAACAATATGCAAAAAATGCACAAATTACTAGTAAAAATAGTTTTTGCTTTCACCTGCAAGAGAAGCAATCCTGCAATAAGTATACCAATTTAAACTATATAAAAATTGTTTCCAAAAAACCAGAACACTGTTCTGGTTAAGATCGATCATCATCACTTATATCCATTCTTAATGGATCTTGGAGAGCAGCAAAATATCAAATAAGATTTCTATACTATTGTGCTTCCTTCCACAATTCATTTTTATTGATGATAACGATTAGATATAACACTAAGATTGATGAAAAGATATTGAGAACGTGTCTACATGCCTACATCCTCACCCCATCTTAAGTCTATTGAATTGCGTGACATACGCTCGGCAGAAGTCTCGCAGTTTGACAACAACTTCCAGTAATTTTTCAAGAGTTGAAACATAAATCAACGAAACATGACGTAGAACCCTTAAAAATTTTTGAAAAATTAGTTCTGTCGCTTAAAGCAGAGCAGTTGCTACGTATATTCTACTAGAGGTCTCTTGCCATCAATTTATTATTCCAATAATCTCATATTTGTAGAAAAAATTACAAAATGGTTTCTTCTTTTTATTTTCTATAATTTTGCTATTATCATATTGTGGGTATCACTCTATAGTAAAGCTCAGTCGCACATGTAAAAAGCCAACTTTAACTTTTAATAACTCCATGACTAATGAATAGATTTGGATGAAATTTAAAATATTTAATGTTCACGATGAGTACTGTGGATGTCTTAAATTTTGAATAAATTCGTTGGATCGTTCTGGACTTACGCGATTAGCATTTTGTCTCCTAGATTTACAACCAAAGAGAATAGCGACATCATGCTACTAATCTAGGAATTTGCACATACAGTATTTAAAAGCTACTTCGAAAGATGACCGACTCTTGTTTGTCCCTTTGAAGATTTTATTTAAAAATATTGAGTATTTATAAAATAAGAACCCATTTTATAAATTATAACATATTATTGGTCAATCGGCTATCAAGTGACATGACATAATACAGGCATGTACAAAAAGAATGATCATGTGATCTCAGATAATTATCACGTGACTTTACGTCCTGCGATTATTTTTGCTCTATTAATCAATACAAGCCTAATAATTTAAAAGTAGAGTATTTATAAAATAATATATAATTTTTAAAATTTTGGCATACTATTAGTCAATTAGTTATCAAGTGACATGGCGTACTTCAAGTTATCACGTGACTGTCATGAAAATATAGAATTATCACGAAAACAGTTCTATTTTTAAGTTATTGCTGACTGAAGAATACTTGATATTCCATTAAAAAATTATGGAACCAGTTTAAAAAGTAGAACTCAACGAAAACATTTAAATAAAGAAAATTTTTGAAAGTTATGACATAAGAATTTGACAGTAAGACTCAACATGCGAATAAACTGCACATCATAACTACATGAAGCTTTGGATGAAGCATTGTCACCATGATAATAAATCAGAAACACTAGCATTGTCATAGAGAAAGACTTCGTGCTTTAATTTTTTTTATTTTTCTTCTTCAAATCTCTAGACCCACACACGAGCCACCTCTTCAAAATCCACGATGATAGTTTCTCGCCTAAGTCTGTGAAAAATTCGCTGGTGATCCAGAACGAAATTACCATTATTCCGAACAGCACATTTAAGACATGAATCGTAAGTGTGCTGATCTGAAAACTGAACTCGGACGACAAAAATTGAAAACGACTGGTAGTAACAGAGAGTTGGTGGAAAGATTGGAAGTGCCTAAGACGACGATGTACAGAGCGACAGCGATAGCAGTGAAAGTGAAAACGAAGATAATAATAATAATGATACAAAAGTGAGTACTCTAAGCCAATATTTATATTTAGAGATGCCAGTGAATCCCTTGAAACATTCAGTGATGACGACAAAAATATGTCGCTAAGAGGATTTCCAATTGCAAAGACATGACAGAAATGTGTAACTGTATTGCATGCAAAAGATAGTTTAAGGAAAGATGAAGCAATATCATCATGATAATAAATCAGGAATATAAACATCTTCACAGAAAAATGTTCGACCTTTACTTTATGCATTAAAGTTCCATTAGCTCAAAGATTCTCTAATGTTCAGCAAAACATTGTAGGTACAAAGTAAAGCTCGAAGCCTTTTTCAGTGACGATGTTTGTTTTGCTAATTTATCATGGTGACTGCTTCATCCAAAGCTTCCTGTAGTTGTAGTCTGTGTAATGTACACTTTATTTACATGCAAAAACTGGTTCCAGTATTCTTATGTCAGAATTTTCAAAAGTTCTGGCATAAGAATAAGTTTCAAAAGTTTGTTTAGATGTTTTCGCTTAGCTTTACTTTTCAAATTGATTCCACCAGGTTTTTTGTGGGATTAAAAAACTCATTTACTATTCATTAAAATATTATCAATATCCGATTATTCTTAAATATTTTGACACATTTACTGTAATCTTTATTAAACGTAATGTATTTAAAATACAGATAGTTGTTGCCACTATTTATTCATTTTTTGACGAATCTATCAATTCGTAACAAAATAAACTAAAAACTATTTAATTTTTGTGTATTAAAGTCTTTTTAAAGTGTCATATTATTTACATTTTAAAAATCGAGCATAACATTTTAATATTTAAAAAATGTTTGCTAATAAAAATAAAGAATGTATTAACGAATGACATTTATTGTAAATAAATCCATTGCTTCTAATTTTCTACATTAATTATTATTAAATAAAGAATATTAGGTGTATAGATGTGTAGGTAATAGGTATGTAGGTGTATGTGAAAAGATCACGGAATGTAAATGATATTAGAAATAAATTAGACTATTTTATGTCGGTGTATTGCCTTTATTTTTATCGAAAACAGCTGCATACGACACACAGAACCTTAGTTTATAGTTAATGCTATTTACATAATAAAAAGTAGGGTAAATTATATGAATGTTTTTAATAGGCAGCCGAACTGGTCATCAGCCTTCTATTCTGGAATACCTAGGTTCGAATTCAGGTGAGCAAAAATCTCCATGAGTTTTCTTGAACGGTCTATTCTAGATATGTCAGACTTCGTCCTCATTACCATTCTAGCCCTGGCAAAACCCATAATAGGTATGAATAAAAAGGGCCTCTTAGTGTCAACAGGGTGGAGAGATTTTATATATTGATATNAGAATTTCTGTAAAAATATAATATATCAAATTTAATAATTGTTTATAATAATAATAGAATTGTTTAAATAACAATACTATTTTATATTTGTTTTCATATTTTTTTTCTTATATGATTTTATTATTTATTTTCCTGAGCCTATCTTGTTATGTTATTGTGAAGAGGGTAGAAATCTATTGCCCTCGAACATTTTCTTTTGTAATTTAAAATAAATATATAAAAATAAAATCGATGTTTAGGTGATCTATAATCATATCATTGACGTATTCGACATTAAAAAAATTTGATTTAAATATATTGATTTATTTCTGATTTGGTTTGTATGAATTGTCATGTTACTAAGCAATTGAGTTAAGTGCTCACAAGATAAAGAATAAAATCTATTCATTTATTTGATTGAAGTCGTGAATTCTTTTACACTAATTTGATATTCTTTCAATGATAAAGAAGCGTTGTCAAGAAAGAATATTGTCCTATTCAATTTCGTTCGAATAAGTAGTATTTTTAAAGTCGATGACAACATAAAGTGTAAAGCTAATATTTTTTTCTATGTATAAGTCATATGAATTATGTAGTAATTAATTTTTGACTCTTTCCGCTCTTTAAGCATTTAGAAGGCCTTTTTGCCATTCGTGGGAAGGCCTTCGTGCCATACAAGGCCCACAATGGGGTGGTTGAGTGTTGAGGAACGGAACTCAACATATCTGGGACAGACCACCTCAAAAAATTCCCAGGGTTTTTCGATTGCCCAAGATACTCTCATGGATAAGCCGACACCTTTAATCTTCTCGGCCATCCAGCTATCTATATAATACACATACATTATATATTTCCGAGAATAAAATTCTCAAATATCAAACCAAATTAATAAATAAATAATATTGCTTGCCTTTAAATATAAATTATATATAGAAATTACTATTTACATTATTATTACTTAATGTAAACAGTTTGACATTTTAAAAATTAATTATTAAATTGCTTTAAATTATACTGTAGTTTTTAAATTTTCTCACATTCAGAATTTAAAAATATCACTTAAAATAAAATTTTTTAAAACTAAAAGTCCACTGCTTAAACTTTACATTGAAAAATTATAGTTTATTAAATACTTAAAGTGCAAATAAGATTATAAGTAAGAGTTGATCAGTCTTACTTAATAATTACATAAGACGAATATTAATGAGATGTGAAATTCTACTTTAAAAAGTAATAATGAATGATAAGAATAATTAATTTAATATACTTTATCAATCAAATGAAAATACTATAAAGTTCATTAAATAAATTCATATTTGTTTTTCTAGATTTTGATAAACTGAATATCAATATCAACTAGTCTACCAGAATACAATTCATATTCAGTAATTAATAAGTTAAGTAATTAAGTATAAGTTGAATAAATTATATTAATAAATTAGATTTAAAATTTTATAAAATGATGTACAGCACTGTAGGATTTTTTTTTCAAATAGAAAGGTAATGTACATTTAAATTATAATTATAAAACTTGCATACAAATAAAATATAATTACAAATTTAAAGTTAAAAAATTCACTTCTAAGCATAAATTTACGATTAACAATATACTTTCAAACGTATAGTAAGCGACTATCAATAAAATGCACGTGGATTCACGGTAAATGTCCCGGTATTAAAAATGATAAATTGAATGCTGTAAAGAGTGGTAGGGCATTGGCAAGACCAGAACGACCCAGTCGATTTGCAATGTAACTTCAATAAACTTTCTAAAGCAGTTGGTTCAACCCCACCGGCCTTCTACAACATCCCCAAGGGCAATAATTCAACCGGACCCGATATGAAGTAATATGATTCCTAAGTAATGCAACAAAAGTCGTTTCAAAGACTAGTAATCGAAGTTAAACAACTTTGACTTGATTCAGAAGCAGATTTCTTAAAAGAAAATAAGAATTGAAACTTTAGTAAGTATATTGGGTCAAGTACTTATCTTTGAAGAAGAAGAGATGCGTAGTAATTTTAGGATTAGGAAAAGTTTAGGATTTTAAAAATTATACTGAAAAATCCACTAATAATTATATTATTAAAAATAAGAATGATACTGGTAAAAATCCAAAAATAGTTGCTAGTTTTTCTAACGTTTTTCAGATGTACTGTACTGTACATGTAGATGTACTGTACAAAAAGATACGAATATTTCGATTCCCCAGTTTTTGGATGACGTGTAGAAGGCAGGTGTAAAATGACTGTATATTAATTTATACGTTATTAATTATATGTACATATTTTAGTATAATTGAGAATATTTATTATTTATAGCTTTTGTAACGTGCCAGATTACATAGAATAATAGATTAAATTCTAAAAAAAGTTAACAACACATGTTTAATATTAATGGACACTTTACAAATGATGCGCATAATCTCAAAGATTAAATAACTTTACTGCAAAAAATAATTGTTAATTAATTTTAATTTTGTTTTAAAAATCACATTGTAAAAATAAAATTTAAAATATGTATAAAAGAATTGGCTCTTTTAAAACTTTGTAAAATTTATTATTATTATTTTTTAAAACTTGTTTAAAGATTTAAACATGAAATATTGGTGTAATTTATTATAGAAGTTATAAATTGAAATTTTATGAATTTTCATGTTGTATGATTTATTCAATAAAATAATTTTTAAATTTAAAAATTTGTTAAAAATAAGTTTTCCTGTGACATAATTCTATATATTTCTAATTTTTGATAAAAACCGAAAAAAAGACAGGCTATTCCCGAAAGATAAATTATTATATTGATTATTAATAGTAATATCGACAAGTTTGAATTGAGATTTCAAAAAGAGATTCTTCTTAGTATTTATTTCAATCAATAAAATAAATTTTCTCAATTTAAATAATTCTGTATAAAATTATCTAAGGAAACATATTGTAAGTATGCTTGTATCAAAAATTAAAGCAACACGAAACCTGTGTAAAATTAACATAACGAAACGTGAGTAACTGAAAATTACGTCTACGAAAATCAGCAAAGTAGTAAAACATAAGTATCGTGCAAATGAGACACAATAGAAGAGCATCCGTGCGACAAAATATAATGTGCTAAGTATACAGCAAAATAATAGTCTACTAAGACCGCTAACAATCAGGAAGTGTTCTCGATTAGTGTTGCAACGAATAGTATATTCGGCCTCAGGCCGAATACCGAATAGTAACCGAATATTCGTTACATCACTATTCCCGATACATCAGGTATACCTCATAGAAGGCATTTGTATGTATCATTTCAATTGAGATTCGTTCATTTCTGTGTTTTTGCCATATACATTTCTGTGTTGCATTAATTTTAAACACGACTGTACAAGAGAATTTAATTGATTGAGCAAATATGTTTATTATAAAATTCCTCAAGAAAAGATTTAATTTTGTAAATCTGTAGTTTTACACGAATCAGCCATGTTAATGAATTTTGCAAAACGTACTGTTCAGACACTATCTGAGATAAAGTAAACAGCTATTTAAATATAAAAAATTGTCCTAAGCGGATTTTGAAAATTCATTAAAAAAATCTACGGAGTAACGCTAAATAATATTTTCTTCGTAGAAATTTATAATGAAATTAATAATATTAAAATTTTATATTTAGTTCAAAATTGATATTACAGGACTAAGTTCAACATAAGCACTCGTTTAATTAACACTAATTTTTAAGTAGAAAAACTCTTAAATTATATTTATTTTATCGAAATTCAAGGCAAAAAAAGCTTTCGAAATAATTACTTTTTCGTTGTCGGTATTAAATTCTTTATTTCAAATATTTTACAAATGAATTCAGACGTCATCGAAATCCATACGCGATTTTTAAAGTATAATTTTTTTGAAGTAATGATTTAATATTTCTTTCTTAATATCGATTTAAAAATTATCGAGAATATAAAATAGATGATATTATTATAGAAATATATAAAATTCGATCGATTTTTTCAATAAAATCGAATCAAAACTTTATTGGAGTGAATGTTTTAAATAAAAATAAGACAGTTAACAGAGAATTTATTATCTAATATTTATTTTATGAAACACGCTATTAAAAAATTAAAGCGATCCCTATTAAATTAATTTTTATGTTTGATGATAAAATATTTTTAATGATCTATTTGCAAATTTCGTAAAGTTTTATCATTTTAGTACTTTGTTTCTCTCTCTCTAGCATAATTTAATTAATGTAGATCTATAAAATCATTTATATATTTTTCCAAGCTTTAAAAAGAAAACTTGTATAAATAATTTATTCTAATTGAAGTGAAAAAAAGTGTTACTGGTTGTCTGTTTTAATTAAATTAATTAATTTTAAAAAAATAATTAAAATAATGTTATGAAACTATTTTGTTATATATACAGTATTTGTCATCATTAATTATCAAATGCAGCATCTAATATTCAAATAAAAAGTATATACAGTATATACAGTATATAATATATATATATATATCATTACTTGTTCAACAATACAATTTTTGACATTAGGTTTTGATAATTCACATGACTAAAATCTTATATGATAATATTATGTTACTCAACTGGTATAATGTAATATTTTTAGGTAGCAAAATTCCAGAAAATGAGAATAATATGATTTACAAAAGTGGTCCTTGCGACAATCCCAGCAATTGTAGACCTTTTGTTGATGAAAAATTATACGTAGATTTTCTATCACATACTTAAATAATAGACTGATGGAATTGATGTGAAATAAAGAGTTGTTAGGTTATTCAATATTTTCGTTATTTGGAATGATCCAACGACCTTTTTAACACCAAAACTTCTTCGGTCTTCTTTGCAAATTTTACCATTGTTTGATTTTGTTAATGTCGAAACTAGTCGAGGAACAAGCTAAACTCAATCTTTTATCTAATTTTAATCGTGTCATTTATTCATATTTTTGAGTTTTAAGTTGTTAGACAAGTTACAAACTTTCGATGGATTGTCGCAGGGTGACTCCGTTAGACCATATTTATTTATTTTGTATATTAGCGAACTTCACAGTCTTCTTCTGATAAAATGGAAATTGCTATCTCATTTAGCTTATGCAAATGATATTGCTGCCGTGTCTAAAACACAAATTGACTTGCAAGGGAAAAGTCATTCTTTTCATCACTCTTGCTTAAAATAGGGATTTGAGGATTAGTGTTAATAAATCAAATTCGTATTTTGACGCAATGGTCGTTTACCAAATTTATTTAAGTAGGTTTTTAGGCAAGGGCCAAATTAAAATTGTTGACCAATATAAGTATTTGAGAGTTATATTTGATACTACTTTGCTATTTATTTCTCACTTTTCTGGTCTCTATATTTAACAGTTGTTTTTATTCTGCACCAATTTCGACCACAAAATTTTTGAATGGAATTGACAAGATTCAAATCCAATTTTTAAAAATGCTTTCCAAGTTCAATCGTTCGGTTTTTGATTCTTTGATTAGATTGGATTTGGTAGATTTTCATTAAACGTCAATCTTATTAACATTTACAAAAATAAATTTACGAATTTAATTCAAACACACAATTTTCTCGAATGTTGTGGAGTTTAATCTTGTGTATTTTTACCTAGATGAATCTTATTAATTTATATTTGCCTCATGTAGGCTTATGGTGGATGCAAAATAGTACAGAAGATCAAAAGAGAACTTTTTGTCCCATTTTGAAACTAATGTCATCCTTAATGTTTCAAATTAGACTAAACAAATAGAATAACATCATAAGAACAATCTAATTTCTCATTTTTATAAAAAATGTCAAGAACGGAATTCAATATTGTACATTCTTTTAATGTGTAAGATATTTCAAGATTTGAGAAGAAACATTTTTGGCTTGCCTGCTTTTCCAATAAATGACTGTTATAGAGTGCTCTCCAGCTATATACAATATCACAAGGCTACCATATACAAATATGTAAATTTTGTAAAAGCTATTTTTGTGTATTTAGACTGAAAAAATGTAGAGTTTATTTTTTGGAATTACACCAGTATGAATATTTATGTTAATTACGTTTTTGTTTTGTATTTTATTTGTATTTTCCCTAGCCAGGGAAATTAATTCCTATATCAATAAAGTATTGAATTAAATACGGTAATGTTATTTTAATGTTAATTAGAATAATATTATCACACGAGAAAAAAATTTTTGTCTGTGATGATTTCTTTTCTTCGATTTTATATTCATTAAATTATTTTGCCATATTCTTGTTTATTCCAATTTTTTCATCGGAGTTTTAACTATAGTTAATAGAGAAAATAGCATTTCAACACTTTTCATTAAAGAATATTCAGTTAAAACTATTTTGCGTTAAATATGCGAATTTTAACTGATCTGATTCTTTAATTAAAAATATTAAACGATTTTACTTATTAAATTATAAGAACTAAACATTTTCTAAAGAATTTTACTTAGAACTTTATCTAACTAACAAATAATTAAAGTACCAGTTAAGAAAAAACCTTCATGATTAATTATGAAAATTTATTACTAATTAAAAAATTAAGTGAATACAGTACACTATTTTAATACCGTAACTAATCATAAAATTACATGTTCTTATTTGTTATATAACTTACAGCATCAAATGACGTAAATTTTAATTCTTTTTTATTTTATCAAAATTTAAACGACACGTCAAATATAAACATATTTAAATGTCACATTTAAAGTAAAAATTCAAATATATTTTTGAGATAAAATATTTTTATGTGAAACATATTGGAAAAATTATTCATTTAAGTTATTTTTCTCTTCATTTCAAATGTCAAATAAGTTTAAAAAAGGATATTAACACATTTTTCTAAACAAAGTTAATTACTGTTTAACTCGTTGGCCTTTAATCAATACTTAATAAAATCTGTAAAAAAAATACTGTATATCAAGATGTAAATTTAAAAATAGAACAGTGAAAACTAAAAAGTAACACAAACTAAAACTAAGATTATTTAAATTAAAAAAAAAATGCTAGTTTCTAATTAAAGAAGTTATTGGAAGAAAATTCACGAAAATTTTTCATAAATTTAATTTTTAAATTTGAAATCATTACAGTTAAAAAATAAACGTATAGCTTAATAACTTATAAAATGAAGATCAAAACACCTCGTATATTTAGCAAAAAGGAAATAAAAAATAAAAAACTGTGTAGGCTAGATTAATTGACTGATAGATATATTGATTGGATAAAGCAACACAATCCATGGCCGATCTTCCAAGGGCCGGCTACTCTCGGGAGGGTTTTATATAGGAAAATTGCTCC
Organism: Centruroides sculpturatus; assembly: GCF_000671375.1. Taxonomy (NCBI): domain Eukaryota; kingdom Metazoa; phylum Arthropoda; class Arachnida; order Scorpiones; family Buthidae; genus Centruroides; species Centruroides sculpturatus. The sequence goes on along the minus strand of NW_019385622.1, from coordinate 130,369 downwards.
TATTTAGGTGTTAAACATGTACTGTACAGTACGTAAAAAAAATATGGAAAATTCTATGAGACCAGCCCATTGGAAAGGCACGAATCCACGACTATTGCGACACTTATACCAGATAATATTCACCAGTTTTATGTAACTGAGTGCAAAGTAAATTTTAATTTTCAAGGTTGTTTTCTGTCATATTAATAAATCAATAATAAAACCAATATTAATCAAATTTTGTTGTATATACAATAAATAAAATATAGTTTTCAAGACCTTTTGATTTTCTCAAATTTGGATAAAAGTTTTATTGCGTTTTACTTTTTAATATTTCGATAAATCTGTAGAGAATTTACGATATAAAATATAAATGTATTATTCATTTATTTTAAAATATTTAAGTTATGATTTGAGTACAAAAGCTATTAAAATGTACTATTTATAAATATAATTTAGAAAAAAAACAAATGCAAGTATAATTATATATATAAACAAAATACAATAAACATTGTAGTTTTATTTATTATGAAAATACAACAGATTTAGATATATATATATTTTAAATGTAAAACTTATTAATTCATAACTCTTTCGCAATTTAATATTCGCTATCGTTAAAATACAACAAAAAGGAAAAAAAAAAATATGTTAAAACAGAAAGACGAATGAAAACAAAGGAAAAAAAGCAGCAAAGTTTGAAATAAATCATAAATTATAGTTTTGGTGAAGATTGGATAAAAAAAACCATTTAAAAATAAATTTTTAAAACTTAGATCAAAATATAGAAATATCTGAAAAGAGATGGAAGACATTGTCTGGTATGACTTGTACCAGAATTATATGTTAATTGAAGAAAAAATGTAGAAAAAAATTGCCTGTTATTATAAAACTTCTCTACTTTTAACAAACATAAATAAGGAGTGATCGTAATTAAATATCATAAAACAAATAACTAGAAATTTGTTTTATTTTAATTTTCTTAAATCAAATTTTCTTTGATTTATTAGTCATAAACCAAAGTTTAATGTTCCCAAATCAAATTCCAATATTTGTATTACTGGCATTGTAATTACTTGAATATATCGGTATCTCATTTTTCTTTTTATTCTTAGCAGGTCTGCCGTATATAATAATTTTATTTAAAAAAAAAAAAAACTTCAAAATTCAAAAGTTAATTTTTTCGGTGAGACGAATCAAATAACAAATTATACATATTTACAAATTAATCAAAATTCACTATTTAATTAAAGTAATTTTTAAAATTAAAATCTTAAATTTAAATTAAATAAATCTGATTTAATTTCTTCCTTGACAAATATATTTATAAACTAATTTTTTTTCTGCTTAGTATATTAATTTCTGATGAATTCTTATATAAATTCTTTGTTTTTTAAGATTTTATTTATATATCTCAAATAATAATATTCTACCGAATTGCCTCAAATCAAAACTGGATCCTCTTGACTTTTCATGGAGTTGAATTGAGTTGCTATTTCTTAATCTTGAATCTTTACTGTCTCATATTTTATAAAATACTAAATAAGTTAAGATAATTGTATAAAAATCAACTTTTTTTAAAAAGAATTTCAACTAAAAGCGGGTCTTCTCCTAAGGTTTTTTACCTACTGCACAAATAGTTTTGTTTTGCCAAGCCGATAAATCCTAGCGTTAATAAGCTATTCTAAAAGACAAATGAAAAATAAGGACAATAACACAATTTTATATAAGTATTTATTAGTTTCAATCACCGTTCAAACTTAATCGTTAGAATGCACAGTGCACACTGCGAGCCTGCATAATTTACTATACAATAAGTGCGCTGTGGTAGTGGATTATAGTTTAAATGATAATATTGATGTTACGGCTACATAAAACATATCTATTGTGTATATTCGATACAAATGGTAAATTCTATTAACATTCCTTCCATGGCTTCTTTTTGTGGAACGAATAAAACATACAGTAAAACATGTGTAAACCGGAATCGCACGGTACTGAATATTTTCCGGTTTGGCTAGTTTCCGTTTTGAACAGTTATTTTTAACATAGATAATCGCTCCATTTTGAAAAATTTATTCCTGTTTATTCATGTTCCGTTTTGGACAGGTTTTACTTGGTAATTTAAATTTCCTGGTAATAGGTAATTTAATTGTGCAGTAGGACTCCCACTGCACAATTAAAAATTTCCATTATACATTATGTATTCAATTGCACGTTAGAATATGCGCTGTATAAAAGAATACAGTAAAAAAATAAAGCGTTCCTAAAATTGCTGGCTGAAAAAATCCGCAGAAATTTTTATACCGCAGAGAAAACAATCATAACATTTACTATTAAGAACACTAAGATTTTAATCACTAAAGATTCACTCGTAATTCACTCATAAGTCAGATAGAACAAAGTATAGCATTTTCTCCACAATAATTGAATTATGTTTCTCATTGATATAATATTTTGCAAACCGTTTATAGTGTCAGTCTTAATAGTCGGATAGCCGGGGCATTAAGGAATCAGTTCTCGTATATGCCAGGTTACGCCAGCTTTCAGAGTGGGCTTGGCTGAACCCGTGATAGCCATGTTTTGTATATTCCTTACATACAAAAAATAAATATACTGTATTTCTATCATTTATTAGTGATATACCAAACGTTGGGCATTATTTTTATTTTAGCTAAAATATTTGGTCATCTGGCAATTCTAACAAATGCCAGAGAGGCATGTGACCTACGGAAGGGGTTAGAGTTATATAAAACATGCATAATTTTAGCAACACATTAGAAATTTCATTTATATAAAATTTATAAGCATAGTATTAACAGAATATATTAATGACGATTATATTATTATTAAAATTGACCTAATTACTTAACATTATTTTTATCTTTAATTAAATGAGGTTGTGTTTTTTAGTTTTTATACCCTGCCAAGGCCGAATTTTGTTTATAGTCCGGCCCCGGCTTATACCAATCACTCATTAATCACTCTTATCTCATTAAAACTTCAGAATTCAATATTGATAAAAATATCGAAAATCAATCGCCATTAAAAATAATATTTTAATTATATTTAAATCATCAAATATAATTTAAATTGTAAATAAAAAAATGGTTTATATTATTAATGTAATATATAATGTAAAATATAGAAAAATAATTTAAAACTTCTAATTTATATAATTTCATTTTTATTTCTGATTCGTTTCTCTTCGTCATCATCTGAACTCCGGAATAGAAAAATAATAACAAAAATTAATAAAATATTTAAAATATTCAATGGATCGAAAATTAAAATAATGTTTTTAATTATTTATTTTGAAATAAAACTAAAATTAATTTCAGTAAAAATAAGCTAGCAAATTCCTTAATTTTAATTTCATTTATTTATGTTAGACATGTATTTCTTTAACAGGAAACAAAATTTTCGGTATAATTAAACATTGTTTTTATGTTACTAAAGTATTAAAAATAATTTTTAAAATATATAGGCCTACTTAATCGCTTTTATAAAAGAAAAATTAATAATTTTCTTTATAAGTTAAACAGAAAAATTATCGGAACTTAGTTTAAAATACTAAATAAAACAAACTAAATCTATTTAATAAATAAATTTAAAATATATTTTGCATTTCTTAATTGAATAACTTAACTTTTATTCAATAAATACAAATTAATTTATTGATTAAAATTAAAAATTTGACCGACGGTATTTACATTAAAATATAAAATATATAAATTTTTAAGTATGGAGACGATCTTTTATTTGAGGCCAAATAAAAGGTCGTCTCCGGAAGTGAAAATTGTTTTGGACTCGCTGGTATTGTTAACGACGGAAAATGAAGACGTTTTGTAGCTTCATTATATTTACCGGTATATATTTTATATGTATTTTAATAAATTAATTTATATTTGTTAATCATCAACTTTTAAAAAATGCATTCATTTATTTTAATATGATAAATAAGATGGTTTTTATTCAGTAATATTGAATGATCGTTCATACATAGTCTATATGAAGAAAACCATCTGACTCCATTCTATGAATTTAGAATATTCAAGAAAAATTAGAAATTTCTTCTCAAACAAATAAACTATTAATTAAAAATAAAGCTTCGCCTTTATTGGTTTTCAACATACTTCTTTGATGGAATTACCGATTCTAATTTCTTAATATTGAAATGCCGATCCACACATATATTTATTCAGATCATAATACGATGAATATTATTGAATTCTTTTTCTTTAGTTTTGTTTTTAATCTCGGGAAACTAAAAGTTGGATGGTACGAAATCGGATGAATATAGCGGATGATTTATCAATTTAATGTTCATTCCTTCAGTTTCATTTCGTGTAAACTCTGCTTATTATATGTCAATGTATTGTTGTGATCAAACATCCAGGCAGAATCTACATATTTGAGTCTTTTTCGATTTTATTTTAGATACTATTGCAATTATATACGATTGATCATTTTCTTCTGTGTCATTGATCTATCGGCATAACTTGTTTTTAAATCTTCATTCATCTTCAGAAATCACCTGTACAGTTTAAACATTTGCTTATGACTTATGAAATAGTTTCTCTAATTATATTAAACATTTTAAGGTTTATTTTATCGGTATGTTTCTTTGTGACTTTCTATCTATAGAACTCTGCGTGAAACTCTTAATCCAAATCCTATGTAAAAATTGTGTATTAAGTCAACAGCAAACTGACCTCTGAACTAAGTTATATTTAAACGCACTTGTGTAAATACGCATAGTTCTGATCAGAAATTCAAATCAATTGAGCAAAAAGTTGTAACTTTCTACGATACAATAGTTATGTCTCCTTTCAGCTTTTTTGTCTGTGCTTAGGTGTGTTTTCTTTAAAATGGACTGTAACACAAAATCACTTGTATTGTAATAGCAAAAGGTTCTTTATTGATTTAACTCGTTTATATCCAACACAGATAACAGAGGGTTTCTTATGAATCCCGTACAAAGACGAAAAGACGAAAAAGGAAGGCAACACGTGCTCAACATTCGAGCCAGAGCACCCTCTCACAAAAATAAAACCAAAAGAAAAAAATACAAATTTCACCTAAAATATTAAAACATATAACAATTTATACAACGTGTTCGCAAATTGTTCATTTATGTTCACGTGTATAGTGTTATTTTATCCTTCGCTACATGGTTAATGGAGAATTATTTTAGTATTATATTATGGAAAAGGAATTATTATGTTATGCAGATATTTCATTATGCTAAGAAAAATTTCAACAATAGATAGATAAATAGTAGTTGAAATTATATTTTCAATTGGAAATATTTTTATTTTTTGTAAATATTGTATATTTGTTATTTATAATTAATTTCAATTATTAATTTTACATAACAAAGAGATTCTTTGTTATGTAAAATTAAAAATCTAAAAATATTCCAAATTAAAAGATCGAACTGAACTTAATCCATATATTATGTATTATAAAATGGATGAACACAACACAATATACTATTGTTGAGCTTTAATTAACAAAGTTTGTTGGATTGCAATTTAAAAAAAATTGTAGACATAAATTCCCACTGTCATCCGTCTATATGTCTGTCTGTTCTTCCTTAATCTCAAGAACGGTGTTAGAGAGATGAAATTCAATACCAGATATGGAAGGACTAGGGGCAGGATGCCTATTAACTATGTACAAACTTTTGATTTGGGCCGGAAGTTACGTTATTTCAATTCAAAAATTTTCTCCTGAAAGAAGTTAGATACATAACCATGACTTTATTGTTTACAGGAAACGTCTGATGTACAGGGACAAGACACTACTAAATTTAAGTGCACTGTAAGGAAAAATTGCAGTCCGGCATTATGACGATGTCACAATATATAATTGCTCGTTCTACAGATAAATAGTTATTGTGTTACTGAATTAGTCTTAAAAAACTTCTGTCTTATAGAAGGCATCATTATGAACATTTACTGCGAATAACAAATGGAAATTTCTAAATATTACAATTTTTTATAAGTTTATAAGAGGAAAAAAACATGATAAATAGAAGAATAAAGTAATCCAAATCCTA
>NW_019385622.1:96295-123522 GCF_000671375.1 Centruroides sculpturatus | reverse complement strand
TCCATTCGTCACTATAAATAATAATATAATATTGTGATTTTCAGAAAATATCAATTCCCTATTTTACTTTTTCGGCTGTTATGTGTACATAACGAGGTAAAGTATTGGACTCGTATCAAATTCGACCCTTAAAGCTGAAAGTCGTTATATAATAAAGTAGGTTTTCCAAATGCAAGTGTTAAAAAATTGACAAGTTAGTTGACAAAGAGCCATCACACTAAGCTTCACACCACACTCCCGTTGTGGCTTGAAGTTAAGAGTTAAGCCGTTGTGGCTTTTTGTTTTGAAAAAAACTGTTAATTAAATTACATATAAAGAAATATTTTAAAATTAACAGGATATTAATTTTAAAATATAACATATGACATATGGACCTAAAATTTTGTCCGTTAAATCAATGGTTTACTGTATTTAGCTTAATATTTCAAGATAGAGTAAAGGTATAAAAATGGGGTATAAGGGACATTGACGTTATTAAATTTTGGTGACTAAACATCAAGGGGGTAGGAAGATAGAAGGGAGATAGGCATATCTCCAGAGGAATAAGACTTAATGAGGATTTTATTCGTTGTTAGCATTTACAACTTTTTTATAAAACTCATCACTCCCCTCAAAATTAAACATTTTGCTATTATATAATAATAATATAAAAAGTTTTTGTAATGAAATCTCAGAACAGATGGCGCCATACACAATTTTATTTATTATGATTAATAATATAAAAGTTATTTTTAAAATAAAATCTCATAACAGTCGAAAGTTACTCAACTCGTTTTTAGATATTTTTTAATAATTAGTGTTTATTGAGATTCAAATTAATAGAATAATGTTTTTCCAGGATAATTGATAGTACTCAAGAGCCTTAACACAACTAATGAAATCCACAATAATAGCGACTAAATTTAATGATTGATTATTAGAAGTTTGACAATGGTGTTTGGATAGTCAGTGGAATCATGCTCGACATTCCAAACACCATTGCCAAACTTCTAGGCCTTTAGGAAAGCGGCGCTGAACCGACGTGCACGTTTTCGCGTTGAAAACGTCGGCCGCAACCTCTCTATTGTTTCGTATGATCTGCAAGTAGTCTAGTTCATCGTTTACAATTCAAAAGGACACATCACAAAACGCGTATAAACAGAATAAAACTCATTAATATTTTATATTTTATCTAATGTGTCACCCTGCAGTGGTTACCTACTTACCAAAATAAACAAAAAATACATAATTCAAAACATTTAAATCTTTTATTGATTCTTGTTTAATATTTAATTCAGAAATAATATCAAATTATTTTATAAAATATAATTTAGCTGATGTAAATTGTTTATTTGTTCGATTTAAACTCGTATATAATAGAATAAACAATTTTCAAAACAGACTTATAGTTAAATTGTTACGAATTGTTAATTTAAAATTAAAGAAAAAATATATTCGGCTTAGTTTAAAATTTTCAATAAACAGTCATCAAAATTCATATTTTTCTACAGTGATTTTTTGTCGTAACATGACGTTGGCATTTAGTTTTCGGATAAATACAATATAATTATTTAAATTCTCAAAGAGAAAAAACCACTTCTTTATTCTCTATTAATTGATTATGATTATGACTTTCTAAGACTAACAATATAATAATCCTATTAAAATTACATAAAAATAAATAAACAAATTTTTCATAAAAGACTTGCAATTAAGAAAGTTCTTGTTTTATTTCATTCACTATATACGAGTAACGTTGTATGTTTCGGCAATCGGTAATTGCCTTCAGATGTAATTTCCAGAAAATATCTATTGTTTTAGTATGAAATATGTAGTTTTTTCGATTTGTGAATTTGTAATGTTAATATTTTGCACTAGAATTAAAAAAATTAATTACTATTAAGCATAAAAGTTTGTATGTGTGCATATACATAAGTAAAGAATGCATATGTATTGTACAACACATATATTTATATAATGCACGTATAGTAGAATATATGCACCTATATTAGTAGTATTTAGTATTTAGTTCTTATATATATTTATAAATTTTTAAATGTTTTATTGGGGACTTCTCATTTGCTTTTTTAATACTACAATAGGCCAAGGATGTAGAATAGTCAAAACTTAAAAAATATTAGCTCTTGCCGCACCCATCGAATACAAAAACTTTTAGCGCTTTATGGATATTAATTTTATTTAATATACGAGTATTAAATATCACATATTAAAGAAAAATAATCGGAAACTGCAAGAAATCTATTTATATGAAAAATTGTTTGTTTTTCATTTTTGTTATTTCATCAATCACCTAGTCTATCAACGTCACTCCATGTTCTTCAACACAATTTATAACTTTTCAGAAATCTGATTTATTTGTAATCCTGAAAATCCTTAATAAGATTTAGTATCTTTCTCTTCTACTTTTCGTTGTTCTTTATATATAACATTTTGTTTTATAAGATGAAAACGTTTTATATTTCACTTTGATCAGATTAAATTATTGAAAGTCAAGAGAGAATGAATAATTATTGATAAAACTATTTTTATATCTTCAATATCACAACGGATGCTCCATGAATATTAAAAACAGTAGTAAAGATTGATTCGATTTTCTACACAAGCCTACCTCATAATAAAGTCGGCCATCATAACTAAAAGATACAAAAACGCATCTCCTATGCGAATAGCCATAAATATCATAAATGTCCAGATCGGATTAGAAATTCTTATACTGTAATACCAGAGTTTACTTCAGAGCTATCTGCTTACATTTTAGCAAAATTTTAAAGTTTGTATAGAACTACAAGATGATCTTCTTAGAATACTAAATATAATTTTTACAATTCGTGATATTTCCTTGTAAAAAGAATTAAATTTCAGAAATTTGGGTATCACGTGAATGTAAAAAGAATTTATTAAGGTTATTTGGAAATCAATTAAAATTATATGGTAAACAAATAACAACAAAAGCAATTGAATCGGTGATTGGAAGAAGAGAATAAGTTCAAAGACCGGGATTTGAGAAAATCGAAAAAGTATTTGACTCCCGATTATAACGAAAATATGGCTGTTATTAGAGGGCATTAATACCGTCGCAAAAACTAGATTTTGGCTAAATTGAAGAATAATCACGCTCATAGTATACCTTAAAAGTTCTTAGATTTATTTCCTTATTCCAAGCATCGCATATATCCGAGTAAAGCCGGCAATATTCTTAGACTTTAAGCTTTAAAGAAAAAACACATTAAACTTTTGTCAAAGCTTTTATTGATACACATATATTTAGAAAATCTAAAAATATAAATAAATTTCTTTCATTATTTTCATCTTTCCTTTTTCCATTCGTCTGTCGTATTTAATTATTGGATGCTTAATGAAAATCGTTTCCAGATTCATTTTCAGTTTTCCATTTAACAACATTCATGGATTTTACAATGTTTTACGTGATTCTCAAGTTTTCCTCTAATATCTACAGGGGGATCTTTCTTTGAATCACTAAAGAAATCAGTCTATGTATTGCTTCACTTGAATCAACACATATATCCTGCAGAAAGTTTTCCTGCATACCATTATGCATGCGAACTCTTTAAGTACTGTACACTATATTTTAAAAATGCAACAGCTCTTCTATTACTAATATCTGCCATCCTTGGATGCCTCAATTGAATGAGCTTCTATAACACCAAATAAAAATTTTTTGTCTGTCGTAAAATCCATTCATTATATCTATTTTATCTAACACTTTTTTCGACAATCACAGTCTGTATCTATCTTTTTAGCTAGCACATCTTTTCCTTTTGTTGAAACATGCCCTTGTCTTGAACTACGCGTTATCTTCATTTGTTCTTTTCGATACCAATCGATATTTCGACATCCTTCCTCCTCCTTTTCTTTAGGCAATTCCTGAAGTTTAGAACCACTGAAATCAGCAATCAACGAGGAGTTCATTAACGTTTTAGTAGAAAAAATTAAGTACTGTTTTAGCACATTTAAAATGAAAACTAATAATATCGATTTTTCATAGATCATGTATTTTTTTGTAAAATGGCACTATTGTCTTGTTGTGCAATTTGTTGATGCGCTGCTGTAACTGATTGGAAAAGAGAAATAAATCTAGGATTAAAATTCTTTTTCCATTCAGCATAAACATTGGCGCGTTTTTTAACCTTGGTAATGCCGGATTTCTTCTTTTTTTTTTTAACTAACGTCAGATCTTGCAATAGAGAATACTCCCGTAGTGAAAAGTCAGAAATACTCGTATTAAAAGTGGGTTTAATCCCTTCTTTCAATCAACGATTCAGTTTGTTGTTTCATAATAAACTGCTGTATGCAAATATGGTTGTTATCCTAAATTTGTTACATACATTCTTTAACTATTACATATCACTTTCATTAAAAGAAATTGCCTACTATTATTATAATAATACATTAACCTGTTTGACGTAAAGCATTTCCGTTCACTTATAGAAATACAAAATGATACATTCGTGGTTTCCGGTATACCAGAAAAATTCATAATTCAAAAACAGTAAAAATTTTAGCTCTGCAAGATATCTTCTCACTTTAAAAGATTTTATTATTATTATTATTATTCATTTGTTCCGTATTACTTTAAATTGCAGCATTTTTTTGTCTTATCATCAATTATTTTTTATTAAATTTTTAAGATATTATTTATGAGTATTCAATCAATATATATATATATAAGACTAATATTGCTTTTATAAAGATTTATTATAAATTATGACACAGACGTGATAATCACAAAACGTCAGGGTTGGACCGTCGAAGGAGATAAGTAGCAACCCTACTAGTCGTATAAAATACATAATGATTTTAATATCTAAAGAATATCCAAATTTTTCTTTATTCGAATTGTTATAAGTCTCATCAAAATTGGATAAACGAACTTTTACTAATAGGCTTATATGTAAACTCATAAGCATCTTCCAATAAAATTAATCTTGCAAAATTATTGAAAGAAATTCGCATTTACGATACTCTTCTGTTATTAGAGATTCTGTTAAAAAGAAGAATTTTAAAAACTACAAACAAAAACAAACAGCAAATTAAATTGCTGATAATTATAAATAATAAGGCAGAACGTAAAGTCGATGAAACAGTTTTTCTGTAAATTAACAAAAATAAAATAGAATAATAACAATTTTAACACAAATTAAAATTTTTTAATTTTAACTTTCTCCAGAGCTAAAATTATCGATGTTTTTAATCGAACTTATACATATTTAAAGACTTAGTAAACTTCTTTCTGTACACTTTTCAGATTCTCTAAATTATTGTCAAAATTACTTTAACAATGACCAATAAGTAAAACATACCGTATTTCTATTCATATAAGAGCATGTTTTTATATGAGCGGCTTGTATACGGCTTGTTTTGACACTGTACTGCTGTATCAATGTAAATACTGATACAGTAACTATTTAGTGACATTTTTAGTGACCATTATTAAAAATAAAAGACCAAAAGAAAAAATTCTTTCGATAATATAAAAGGTTTTTTAGGTACTTTGAGGAATATAGTGACGATTTTGTTTCATCTAAAAGAGCTTGTATAAACATGTAGAAGCATGCTTTTACAAGTAAAATATGCTCTTATACTTGGACGTAAGAGCATATTTTAACATGAGTTGAAAAACGATATAATTAACATTGAACACATGGAACTTTACAATATTTTGCTTACGGCAATCACTCAATTTAGTTCTTAACTCCTGAATATTCTTATTTTAAAAAATTGGATTTAAATATGTTGCATTTCGAAATAACAATGATTACAACAAAAAATATTTATTTCTTTTTATTTATATATAAATAAATGTTAATAAGTTAACAAATATTCCGTAACACTTGTTGTTTATGTATATGTAATAACAAAATCAGGACTGACACTAAGTATGCGAATGCTCCGAGAAAGATTACATGGCACCTCTCAATCCTCAAGAGAAAGATACAGCTTAATAGTAAACAAATTAAGTATGTAGAAAAAGATTTATTTAAATGCAGGAAATTTTTGACTTTACAATTTATTTTCATTAAAAAATTTAAAAAAAAGTAGATAGAATATCCAGCGAATAAATTTAATACGATCATTTAAAAACACTGTGGTTGTAGAAAAAGATTGTTGATGGAGGTTCGACGAATGCAAGACGGCAAATAAGAAACAATAGCAAATAATTAAAAGTTAATTCTTACATTGTACTCATATTATTAATTAATTCTTTAATTGAAAACATCTATGCCTAGGTAAACAAGTTGCCCGACTCTGATTCCAGCAAATTTGAAATGTGTGACTTCGACTTCAACATTTTCCTTTTTTAAAATGTCACACTATGATTCCTTTTATAAGAAAGACGTCATTGGTTATCTGAATTTTTTCATCTAAAATTTGTGTAAAAAACATTCTACGAACATTTATGATGAAAATCAAAAAATGGATATAATGAATTTTACCTTGGAAAAACTTTCGAGTACATAAGTACATCTTAATCAGTCAAAACAATTCCATTTTTATTAGTTAATTTCCAGATTCTTCATTGCAGTAGTCTGAAACGCTACAGTTCAAGGTTCCAGAGTTCTAAAACCAGTCACAGTTCTGTGGAAAATTCTCTGCGGCGAGATCATAGTAGCTACCATGTTGAATCTTCATTCAGTTTTGCTTCCGTTTTCATAATTTCTCTTCAACTCTTCCTCAAACTCTGATCGATCGTCTCTGTTTTCTTTGTAATTTTTTTTTGTCATTCGAGTCCTGTTCCTGTGCGCTAAGAATAATGATATTATATCTCTTCAGAGTATGGCCATCCCATTGTGGACTTTTGATAATAAAGATAGTATTGTTATATAGAGTATAAAACGTGGAGATTCACTAAAACCAGCAACAAATATTGCAAAATTTATGTGATAAATGTCTTAGATGTAGTATAGATATTAGAAAGTATGAGAAAGTAAATCAGGAAATACGGAAAACAAAACATAGAACAAGTAATGGAAATGAATAGCAAATACCAAACTTGCAACCTCTTAGTAGAGAAACAAATGCTGCTATTTAGTAGTATCGACTTGTACATTATTATCTTAATATTCATATATATTTCAATACAGATTACAAACAATACTTTTATACATCCTCTATAAATAAATTTGAATGAATTTATCTAAATGTATTTATATATTGATAAGCTGAATATATTTGTTAATAGGAAGTCAATTTTTGAAGCATATCTAATTGCTTAATTATTATTTCAACTAAAAACTTTAATAATTCAACGAAAATTTGATTTATTGATATAATGATATAATTTATTGATTTATGATAATACTTTAATTTAATTTTTAAAAATTAATATTATCATACATTATCTTCTTTCAAGAAAGAATTATGAAGTCTTTTTATAAATTAACAGTCTGTAAATGTGCTATATTTGAAAAAAAAAAACACACTTCTTAGAAAAATTATATTCGTTTTCAATTATTTAAGAAAATTCAGAAAAATGTTCAAATTATTATTCATAAAAATATTTCAATTAATACAAAACTTAATTAAATGGCCGAGAACAATAAATATGTATAAAATATTCAGTTTGAAAAAACAATAAAAGTCTTCACATCCCTAAAGACTGCTTTGTTTCTGAGGTTGTGAAATAAGAATAGGATATGAAGACTTTTACAATCGTATATCTTCCTGCAATATATGACACACAAAAGAGATTTTAAGATGCGCCATATAAAAATAAATACAGTATACACAATGAAATACATGATTATATATTTATTTTTCTGCATTTCAATGTGTCAAAATTATACAAAATATCTTCGGTGTTGATTATCTTGATTGCAAAATATCTTCAGTGTTCAATGCTTTTTGAAAATTCTTATTTTATTAATATTAATTGTGTATTGATAAAACACTTGATTGGCAAGGTTGATGTAAATATGAAGAAAATGAAGATATTGAGAATATTCATTATTTTTATTAGGTTTGCACCAAGATAAAAAATTAATTTAAATCACGCATTACATTTCGCAACCTTCATCACATATATATTTCATTTAAATATATAGTTTGGCGATCTAACACTCTAACAGCACATTGATAACTAAATTCACTTGATAACTTATTAAGCTACCAAATAAATTATATTTAAAATTGAGATTTTAATAATCTAGACATTCAAATGTTTATGACTCATTATGCTATGCAGATTAAAATTAATAAGTTAAATTATAAATTTTAAAAGTTTGAATTGAAATATTATTGGTTTGATTTATATTTTAAATTTGTCGTAATATTTAACTTAACTATCGTTAATTTCAATTCATAAAATTTGTCACAAAGTGATTATTAATTGAGACAAAATAGCGTGATAAGAGGTGCTTTGTTTGTGTATTTTTTTATTTAAGTAATTAAACGTGATAATGTCGCAGAAAGAAATATGTATCATGTTTAATATGAATTATGATTATTAAATATTTCATAGAGAATGATATTGTTAAACACAAAATGTTAACAACGTAATGGAATTAAAATATATTTAAATTTAAACAAGTAATTTTCAATTTAAATTCATATCAAAATAGTTATTTTAGACAGAGAAAGTTGACTTGAAACTGATTTCATACGGAATAAATATTACGTTTCATGTCGTTCTGTATTGTTAACGACACTTTTACATAATCTTAATCCTAATTTTCAGTTAAAAATCATAAAAGCATACTAAATCTCAAAATTTCGTAAAATTATTAGAAATTAGTAAAACCTTATTATCACTAATAATAAACATAGTAAAATTTAATTGCTCAGGAGCTTTGCTTCCGATAATATACTATTTCAGAATATTTCGACTTTAGTCTGCGTAGAAAATTACACGATGCTAAACGCTCTCTCATTGACCGTTTCCAGCTTTCACTTTTCGTCAGAATTAGATACGCTGCCCGCAGTTTTCATTGAAATTAAGTGTTTTTATTGAGTTATGCGTCAGTCTGCGTATTCTGTGTTCCTTCTTTTCTTCCAGTATAATATATAGAGATGCTCAGGATTTGGGAATAACTAATATCAGGTCGTTGTTATATAAGATTATGGAAGAGTGGGTCATTCCTCCAAAAGTCGATTATAATGATTTTATTTGGAAAATATATCTCATAGTCGAGAAATGATCAAATAATACAGCCATGAACCATTACAGATCGGTCGGTAAATCAGTCGAAAAATTTGGTTAAATTTTAAAGAAAAAGATCTATTTTAAAAGACCTAATGATGTCTACTTTTTTCGAATAATCCTAAAGTATAAAATTATTTACTATATTTCCTTGATTAAACTCCGGGATTCGAATAAATCCCGGGGAATTAAGCAGAGTTAAAAATAAACTCCAGGTTTGAAAGGATGGGAAATGTGTTAAAGTATTGCACTGTATAGGGTAATATGAATTAGAGTGGTAAGTAAGGAGTTTAACATAAATTCTATCTCTTCAAATTGTCTAGAACCGGACAACACTTTCTATTCCAAGGTTCACAAAAAACATTTTTAAAAATAAAATTATGAATCGATATTCGACAATATTTATAAGTCAAGAGCTTATCAGTCGAAAGGTAATTAGGAAACTCAAATCGGAAAGAGATGATGAGTTGAACCAAAAGATGGTAGTCAAAATCTTGATTCCTATAATGACATCGAAGCAGACGCGAATAACACTGTAATAACCGAATTGGAGATCGCTGAATCGGATTAACTATAAAAACAGTAATTATTTCAAATGTTGGAACTGTAACACATAAATACAATCAATAAATAATTTTAATAGTTTGGAAAATGTACGAATAATTAAGGCATTTCTTTCAATTTTTACCCACTCTTCTTCTGTTGCAAGTTAATAAGCTCCAACCTCGAAAATATCCGAGTCTTCAAATAAACCTGGGGATAGGTATGTTTTAAAAATAAACTCCCAGAGTTTAGAATCTACCGTATTTCTTTGATTAAACATTTGAAGTTTCTTATTTATTTATAAACGAATGAAAATTGTGGCAGAAAACAACAGAAAACTACATATTTCGTGTATACGAAATGCTTAGAACAGTGATTAATCGTTCTTATTTTAACGGGCATAAATGTGAGACCACAAATGACAGATATGAATATAGTGCCAGCTGGCATCGGAAACGTGCAAGATAGTTACTATTGCGTGAATACTTTCCGTAGAATTATTTGAATAAGAATTATTTGAATAAGAATTATTTGAATAAGAATTAATCAGTATTTATAAATAAGATAACTTCACATGCGTTACACATGGTTAGTTTGACTTTAGCGCAGACAACGTATCATTATGTAATATTAATGAATTATAGAAATTCGATTGTAAAAAGATAATTGTTTAAATATTGCCATAAAACTTGAGCATTATTTGCATTCATATATTGCACGTTGGAAACGAAAAAACTAAACTTTAGTCTCAAAATTGATATACTTGAATAACGATTCATAAGTCGGTAGATTATCAGCCGAAAGGTAAAATTGCATATAAAATGTGGAATCTACTAATTTCTCAAAAATGTGGAACGAAGAAGAGTAATTTTGAAACAGCGAAGTGCGGAAATACAGTAGAGTCCCGAAAACTCGGCACTCGATAACACGGCAATATCCTGGCAGGGCGAAAAAACCTCTAGTTAATTTTCATTATAGACAGCTTTATGCCTCATAAAGTATTTTTCTGAGGTCTGTCTTATCAAGTAAATTACTGTACACTGTGCATTCATTAATTTTCATTTTCATGTAGTAAAGGCTCTATGCTTTCATAAAGGACGTACTTTTCCTTTGTTTAAGGTATTTGGGCAGTTTATTCACTGTTGTATTCTCAAGCAAACAATACATACACATACACGTACAGTACAGTACAGTATTTTCTGAGGAAACACTCGTACTTATTATTTTTTAATCCCATTCCCGATAACCCGGCATTTTCACAAACTCGCCACCCTTCGGTCCACATTAGGCCGAGTTTTCGGGACTCTACCGTATATTAAATTTCCATGCGAGATTTAAAATATCGCATGCTCTCTAAAACAACTGGTGTCGAATGTAAACTATCGTCGTACTATATTCACACAATTCTTTTTAACTCTTTCCACCCTGTGGGCACTAGGAGGGCCTCTTTTTGCAAGCCCATTATGGATTCGGCCAGGCCTACAATGGGGCTGCCGGGTGGTGAGGGATGGGGCCCGACATATCTCGAACGGACCACCCCCGAAAAAATCCTAGGGATTTTTCGACCCGTTAGGATTCAAACCCGGGTCCCCCAGGGCGGTAGGCTGCCACCTTGACCGCTCGGCCATCCGGCCGATATTCATATAATTCAAAATATTTATGTAACCTAGGTATTGTCCGAGCGGCTAAAACGTCAGTTTAGCACTCGGTGACCTAGGATCCATTTCGGACGAGCAAATCACGGGAGGTGATATCAAAACGTTCAAAATTTCATCCTCTACAATCCCCCAAATTTTTAAAATGTCATTCTCATACACCCTGTATATTACTGTTAAAAAATATCTAAATCTAAAAAGACCATAATGTAAACTTATCAATACAATCGATGCAAATGAAGCAAAACTTAAAATTTACGTGGAACAAAAAAATTTCAATCGCACAAGTTTAGAATAAAACCGCTCACAACAAGAAGACAAATTGTCAAACTTTTATTGTTGCAAACAAATATTTGAAGAAAATATGTGAGATGGAAAATGAGAATTATCACTTTTTATTCTGAACAAACATATTCTAATGTGGGATTTATTAAATCTAAATATGAAAATTTTAAAAATATTTCAAAAATTTTATAGCTCCTAACATTAAAATATTCTTTCAGAGTATTCTACTAATGTGAAATATCTCATTAATATGCATTTATTTGCTTCCACACTTTATTTATATTTTGGCTTAAGTAATTTTATGATTTCTAGTAAGATTATGTAACTTCTTCATAAACTTTTTTAATATACAATAAGCATGGCGAGTTATTAAGCTATCGTTTAATAAGCAATATGTAGTTGAAAATTGTCTAGGGATAAGGAAGACAATATAGACTATTTATACAGAAAACTGAAACAAATAATGAGGTTAGTCCAACATAAATTTCTCAACAAAAAAAAACAAGATAATTAAAAATATTTTATTTATAATTATGCATATGATAAAAAATAAAATTTAAAGTTCAATTTTTGTTCTTAATAGACATTGATAACTATAATTTAAAATAATTAGAAATAAAAACACAAAAATATAGAGATGTTTTAATCTCTAGTTCATATTTAAAGTTAGAATTAAGGTCTGGTTTAGTTTTTAAAAAACGACATATAATTAATATGTCATTTTTTAATGCTTGTTCAGTAGATTGCAAGCTGACACAATACTTAAACGAAAATTAATGAGAGCAAAACCTTTTAATGAAAAATGTAGGAATAAAACGAATGTTTTTCATCGAAAAATCCCAGGCACAAATCGAAAGTTCAAAGTCTACATCTTTCTTACAATTTAAGTAAAAAAGAATGCAGTTGAAAATTTTTGCCAAATTCATTGGATCAAATCCAAAATTATTAGATATTTTTAATATACCCGTTAAAAGAAAAAATTACATTATCTAATATTAAAAAAATTAAAAGCATTTGCTTCGCTATTTCATTTTTAAAAATCTAAAACGTACGATTAAGTAGAAAGAATAAATTAAATCATTTAGAAATTTTTAAGTTAGAAATATTTTCTTTCTCTCTCATTAATATTTCGCATGATCATTAGAATATTATATTACACTATCAACAGGTATTATATATAATTGAACATCGCAATATGATGTTTCGATATTATTATCGAAACATCATATTTCGATAATGATATTTTTATTGGATAAAACTAAAAATAACCGGTACACATTCTGTTATATAATTGTAAGACTATTCTAAATATGTATTGTACTAAACAGATATACATATACTCAGTGGCGGCCTTAGGGGGTGGCGAGCAGGGCAATCGCCCGGGGCCTCGCTCTTGGAGGGGCCTCGCGCAACAACCAAGTAGAAAAAAGTAGATATTTAAAACTTTTTATTTTATCCTTGGCTATTCGTTATAACAATAAAATAAATTTAATTTACAGTACAGTATATATTAATATTAATAAGTACCTACTATTTCAATTCACATACTTTGCACAAAGGACAAGGGCCTCGCAAAGATCTGCCGCCCAGAGCCTCGCAATGGATAAGGCCGCCGCTGCATATACTTGCGATATATTTAAACTTTAGAACAAATCTATTGATATGAGAGTTACAGTAGTAAAGGAGAACTAAACTTATATTTTTGTTGCTGTTTTTCATTTAGCGTTATGTTATATGTTATATAATTACATCAATTCAGTAAAATATATTTTAACTTAATATTTTACTACAAATATTTTAGTAGTCAGTAGACGTTTTAAGATTATGATCATACAAATGAATTTTACAAATTTTTCTTCAGTCAAAACTGTACCGAAATTTAGCATAAATAAAATCGTATTTTTTTATGCTTGCAATTATCCTTTACTTTCTTATTTTTAAAATAAAAATTTATTAAAATTTGTGTTAATTTTGGCTTTTAACGGAAAGGGACAATCCTCAACTAAAGTAGGGAGAAAATTTTATTTTGCATTAATTGCGTTTTTCTTACCTTTACAAGAGTGTAAGGAACGTAACCAAAAATTTCTGAAAGTGTGTTATCCGCATCACTGATGGCTTGCGTAGATTTGACATATGTAGATAAACTACTGTAAAAATATAAGAGCCCAACTAGCGACATATTATTGTACAAGAAGTTGTTATATTGGTATAGCAGTTCTTTGTATAAGCTGTCATACGCAAACTACACATGACACTGATCAATAAAACAAAAAAGTCTGAACAAGAACGTATTAAATTTTATTCTTTACCTTGTGACTGTTCATGTAGCCTAATATATAAGTATGAAGCTTCTGTTTTCTGTTTCATCCAGTAGTCGACTACTTGTAACATTTTTTTATTTTTTTAATTTATTTTTGCTGTTTCCTTTTAAACTGGTTATATCTCTGCTTTAATATGAAATTTTTAAATATTAGTTAAAATTCTGGGATAGTTTTACTTTCACTTGTCTTCTAAAAAATAACAAATTATTGCAGATGTATATGGTACAGATACAAAATAACCAAAAGATAGAAATAAAAAAAATAAATGTTATCCAGATGTAACTGTGCATATTTTTGAAAATTCTACGAAGGTGAAATTGCAAAACGTTTTAGATATAACATCTTAACGTATGAATAATCCGTAGATGTCAGTATTAAAAAGTTTATCTAATGACATTAAAGTTTAAATTAAAGTAATTCCTGTCAGAGTTACGGACAAAGAACGCAGTCAAGAATTTCGAGATGATTCGTTGATTTTTATAGGAAAACGTGGCCTAAAGTAACACACTAGGATAAGACGTATACCAGTTAAACATAATACTTTTAAATGTGAATTTCTTTCTATATAAAAATAAACTATCTGTACAGGTGATGTTATGTTACAGTTATTACTTCTTATTGTTATTCATTGATGTAAAATAAGATATCAGCTTTTTGAATAAAATGATATATTGTGCCATTTTACCCTAGTGCTTTGACTGAATACTCTCAGTGGGTTCTTGTCAACAAGAACATGCCCGTCTAGTCCAAATGCCTTTCCTGACTATTTAACCCTTCATGACCCATATATAAACCAGAAAATCTAAATGGGAGTCCAAGCTTGCGTAGAATAGATAAAACTCCATCTCTTGTAGACTATCTCATCAAACTTCAGCTACAGTTGAGAAGGAAACACCATCTTATGTGCGACCAGAAGATATTTTCCCGATTCCATCTGCTCCTAGATCTGGCAACGTGAAAAGAAAAAAAAACGTGAAGGATCCCAACTTTTAACATCAAGCACATGCATTAACGTATTAAAGACGAAAGAAGAAGAAAAGAGGACGTTGAGCAAAGAAGAGCAGCAGAGAGAGCAAGACAGGCACTTCATCTTGAATTTCTGCTAGCATATCTTGCAGAAATTCAAGATGAAAATCTTAAATTTCTGCAAGCTATTGTTTTGATAAGAGTAATGCTGCTTTTATGTACTATGAGGACCTTTATAGTTGTTCTAAACTTGACGAAACTTGGTTTGCACGTAAGAAATGTTTTTTGTGGGCCATAATAAATGTATGGGCATCACCAGGAGATAAACATTGTTATATGCGATTCATGCAAAAGTGATTCAGATGTACTGTTTTACGCTAGGAACTAGGGTAAAATGAAACATTATTTTTGAAACACCTTTACTAAAACCAATCTGAATTTTTTGGATTATTGTTATTTAAGAAAATTAAGAAAATAACTTCTTTTTGCGTTTTTATCAGGGTATGTTATTTTGCGCAAGTTCCTCTATTATCATTTATTCCTTTTCAGTTACAATGCAAGATGCAATAACACAGAATAAATTAATAATTTGGCAAAATCTTCTATCTTCTTCAAGATTGTGAAGACTAACAATATTTTTATTTGAAAAGAAACGAAATCTATCAAGAAGGAAATGGAAATCATTCTGGACTAACTATCAAATCTTAATCCAATATTCTTGGTTTTGTACTCTAGCTACTATTCCAAAAATATTAATTTACAGATGCAAAATTATTAGGCATGTTTTATTATCAGTTGGGGACTCGGACTAAGAAGCACGGAAAACAAAAACTAAAAATTTTAAAAGTTTATTCCACTTTACTTTGAGGGTGCCAGGTCTCATTGGCCTACTGGCACCCTCAAAGGACCTCTGGGTGAGCCACTGGAGGTGAGCACAGTCTTCTAATAGTTTTGATAATGATTTGTTGTAGTGGTAATCTTCGTTTCGGTTTAATCAGTGTAATGAACATTGCATTATTTAAATTTTTGTAATCGTATAAAATCACTGTATACTATTTTACATTTTAAAATATGTAAGAAATTTTACTTTTAATATATATATTTAATTTTTAAAATTATCAAATATTTTAAAGCTATAATTAAACAATATTTTAATATATTCAGTCAGTAACAACAATATTTCTCAGCAAAAGTAGTTATTATCATCATCGAAACAACTTGATTTTGTAAAAAAAATCTTATTCATTTTTATTGTTAGACTTATTTTATTACACTACAATCATACGTTCCGTAATAAAACACTTCTTATTTTTATTACGGAAGTTTTTTTTATTAAAACACTTCCATTTTGAAGGAGTAAACCACAAAGAATAATTAAAAATTCCTCAACAATTGTAACATAAAATCGATTTTAAAATATCATTCGTTAAAAAAAAAAACTTCATTAGAAATGCATCATAAAGAATTTTCTTTCTCTTTTTTATAAGTGCAAGATATTGAGTTTATTTTGAACATTGTGAATAATGAATACTTTTGTTACAATTGGTTTAGAGAAACAGAGGCAAAATATGTAAGAGATGTTGAAAAAAGATCCTCGAGTTTTTAATTTATTTAAGGTCTTTGTGCATACTAAAATTATTATTGTTTCTCTTTGTTGATATATTTTATATCTAAAATTAATTTTGATAAAAATCCATATAGCTAATATTAATCTGTTTTCAAAAAACTATCAAATTAATTACACTACATCAATACTGTGATAACGTTAAACGTGAAAAAACCTGAAAGCATGATTTGATTTATATTTTAAAAAACTTTAGTTAAATATGAATTGCATTTAAAATATATTTCTCTTATTCATAATTATTTATATTTTTAAAATGTTTGCCGAAGATGAATTTAGAAACGGCAACTAATTTCAAAGTTTACTCCCGTAAAACGAGATAAACAATTATTACAAATTCATTTATCTATTTGATAAAATATTTAAAACACTTTTTTTTTAATATTTAATTGGTTTATTTATACGAAAATTAAATTTAACTCATAACATTTTTCTATTTTCATCTTTCGATTACAATCTATAATAACGTGATCTTCTATTTATGGTTCTTGTCATGAAGAATTTCAGATACTATTTCCAGTAAGAAACTAAAAGGCTCGAAAGATCCAATTGCATACGATTTCTATTGATGGACTCTGATATTATTTCATTGCATCACTTCATTCTCATCTACACTTCTATTGTTTATAGAGCATTTTACAATTTATCTTCAAATGGCTTATTGATCGAAACATCAAAAGGTTGAAAATAGATAGCAGGTCACCTTGAATATCTTTGTTTTGTTGCATAATATTTTATAGTCTTAAAAAGAAGCTTGACAATTGTGAATAAAGTGATTTCTTTTTTACTTTTTTAAATCCATAAAACAAAGATAGCGACTTGATTTATTTCAGTGTGATGTAATATTTTTTTATGTATAACTAAAAAATATGCAAAATAATACAAAAGATAGAATGGTAAACTAGCTCTAAATTTTAAAATCAATTCATAAATTCATCGTAATTTTTATTTAAAAAAAATATTTTTTTGTGATTGTTTAGATAAAATCTTACGTAAAGAAAATGGAAGATAAAATCTTACGTAAAGAAAATGGACAAAAGAATAATAATATTGATTATTTTACGTTATCTTTCTAACTTATTCTTTTAAATTATTTTAAAATATAAATTAAATTAAAATATAAATTAAATTAATTAATCAATTTTAATTTAGAAACGTTCAAACATATTTTTATGCTTATATTTACGATGTTCTAACTTCAACAACAGCTAACGTAATGCTAGCAATTTAAACTATCGTATTGCGAGTAAATAGTGATTTTAAAACGATAATTTAAAGTTAGTGGTGCTCAAACTACTGCCTCCAAGCCCAAAATCCGGCTTGCAAACATATTTGACGCATCACTTATAAATGATAGAAATATGCCTACTTTTATTATATACGGAATATATTACATATATATATTATATATACAAACATTTGTGGCCCGCCTACCTACGACAAGCAATTTGACCTTTCTAATCGAAAAGTTTGAGTACCACTGATTTAAATGACTGGTTAAGACTGCTAATAATAACTTTTAAAGATTTTATATTTCAAGAAATTGTGTAAGTTTCTATTAATTACATGTTATAAACGGATTTAGCATGTAATTTAAATTGATGAGAGTAAGATAAATTCTCTATTATTGAATATTTTATAAAAAAAAGATTTTCTTGGTTTATTTATTTATTTTATTAACAATTTCAACTTTTTAAAAATCATATTTATAAAATATTTAACAGTTTCAAATTTCAAATAAAATAGATGTAATTGAAATGAATTCTTTTAACTTATTCTAAATTAGATTTAGCAACTTATTTCTTAGAAATCATTTTATGTCAACGAAAATGCTATTATAGTGAATCCATCTGATCGAATATCTGCACGTAACCCATTCAAAGCTCCACAGCAGCCTCATAAATTCGGACGATTGTCAAACATGTATAAAAATCAAGTCATATTTCCTTATTCAATCCCGGGCTTCAATTACAGTATATTTCATGTATTAGCGTATTTGTATGTTTCATGGAATTTTAATATTATAAAATTGAATAACTTCGAATTTTAGAGGTGTCACAAAACATATTTGTTGACGAACGATTAAACACTAAGCCAAAACTAAGTCTGCTTCAATCCATATAGCCTAATCATCTATTAACAAAATAAGTTATGTATGTGTGTACAAACATGTCACTTACAAGCAGTTTGTTAAGTTAACAATGTTAATGTAAGCTAGGTACACGTAAAATGTGACTGAAAATGAACGAAGATAGAATCATACTAGTCGTATACTACGTAACTGCGTATAGTCTACATTATATTGCAAAAAGTGATTGGACATCCTTTGAAAACATGGAAAATCTTACATCAAGGTAAGTGACACGTTTATCTGCATGATAAAATGCCTGAGTAAGTTGTTCTGATAGTAGTACTGTGCAATTATTTTATTTAAAATTCCGAAGAGTTTATGAAAATATCGTATCAAAACACTTTTGACGAATTCGAGTTAATCAGTTTTATTTAACATTTAATTCCCTATGCTAAACGATCGGGGAAAGAAAATGACTTTCAGTTATTTTCTTTCTCCGTTCCGGTTCGAGCTAACTAGGTTCCACTATATATATACAATCTAATCATATATACAGTATATGGTTACATATAGATATTACGTCTGTCAATATTGAAGAAATACATATATCTATTGTATAACTGAGTATATATATATAATAAAAACTGTACATACATATACATAACATATACACAAGGTGTCAAAAGTCAGTCTCTTGCACCCTTTTCATTCCGAAAATACTTAACTTTGTAATGTGGTTACATAGGAAGTCATGTATGAAGAATTGGATGGAGCCTTTTTTTGTTGACTTTGAAAATATTTTTCAAGATCACTTTTGTTATATCTTGGACGACCATTTAATTAGTATAAAAACATTCTCTGGTTTCAAATAAATACATTTAGGACTACATAATTTGCAACTTTAAATTTATGAGGAGTAAAAACGATTTCGTAAAAATTAATTATGTAACTGCTACCAAATCAACCACTATTTATCTTTTGCTCATATCGGCTATCGTCCATCTTCAATCGTAATCCTCATCACTATTTCACTGCAACCAGACATGCCATTTTATGATTGCTGCGCTTTCATTCTCGCTGGCCACTACTATAGTCGATTAACTTTCAGAGAAATGGACCCTTATAAAACCTGAATAACTATACTACACATGTATATACCTCATATAGCCTATACATATAGACCTATATTCATAATATAAAAATCTATATTTTTATAATCTTTGTCGAGCAGCAGAATTGATTTTTAATAATTGTGTTATTTACGAAAAATGATTTTTGGTTATTTTACTTTTTCTTAAAAAAAAATGTTTCGAGCTCGAATGTATCAAATCAGTTTTAAGATATTTTTTATTCAGATTAAGAAATGTTGATTTTCAAAACACTTGTTCAAATAAATACACAAATGGTCTAAATAACGTTTTAGAGATACAATAATTCAATCCAAATATTTTTGTACATTTGTTGATCTTTTCCATTGTAAAAATATCCTAAAAACATTTTCATTTCTGTCAATACCGTATATTCTTTGCAAAACTTAACAGACATTGATAAAAACATTTTTATCATTTCAAATATAATAGAAATCCTCTTATATCTTGCGCACACATCCTAATTTTAGACCTGCATGGCCGCACAATGCCGCACGAAAAATTCCAAATGGCAGCATCCAAAAATTCAATACACAAATTACGGTGAAATAATGCACAAATTGCAATCAGAAATGGAAATATAGCGGAGAAAACGTGTAATTTTTGCGTATCACATATTTTAAATAAAAAAGCGCTATTTGATGCATCAGCTTACTGTTTAAAGACTCGTAACAGGAAGATTTGACATATTCAGATTTAAAAGAAAAATCCGGATAAGTTTATTAATTATTCCGAATGAGCATTCCGGTCATTTGACGAGCTTACTGGAAAAATTACTGACAAAATGAAGTCTCAAGATACATGGAAAACTTGAATATGCCATTTTATCTTTAACAGTAAAATATTGGATGCACTGATCAATATAAAGTAGAATATTAAGAAACCGAAATTGCAGGGTACTATTACGGCATCGTGGTCCAGACCGTAATTCGCTGCGGCATCGCGCGTTTAAAAGATGAATATATGCGAAGTGCATTAACAAAAAATTTCATTTAGCTAATTTATCAAATTAAGACATCTTAATTTCATTATATATAGTCTATTGAAAACAATAAGAGACAAAGCAAAATGCTTGCAAAAGAACACTTGTTTTTAAGAATTTTATACAAGATTACTTGGATAAAATTCCAGATTATTTCAACGTATGAAAAATTTTTATTTTTAATTCTAAATGTTCCAAAAGTAATATCGCATCATACTGCAAGAAAATAAATTACAAATTCGAAAATATATGAAAGGAATTTATGTAGGCTTTTAAACATATTTCTACAAACTGCTTATTAATATATGTTTTATTAAATAATTTTAAGGTATTTAAAATTTTAAAATTTCAGGATCTACTTCGTTAATTAATTTTTTCAATATTTTAAATTAGTGTTGCCCAAACTACGGCCCTCCGCCAAAATCCAGCCCGCGAACATATTTGGCACATTACTTATATATAAGAAATATGTCTAATTTTGGTATATATGGAATATATAAAATATCTGTAGCCCTACTATCTACGACTTACGCTCAGTTTGACCCACCAATCAAAACGTTTGAGCACCTATACATGTAGGGTAAAGGGCATTCTATGGTATCTTAAAGTTAATTTTTCAAAAATTTAAATTATTTTTTTATCTAAAACACTGTTATTTTACATCTGAAACAAAAAATGTATATTAATGTATATGTAGTTCATTTATAAATTTTTTCAATATAAAAAGCTTTCCAGGAAATGAATAACAAATCATATTTATTTTAAAATTCATTAGAGAAAAATAATCTTGTTAAGTAAAACAGAAAGTTTTTATGATTAAAACTAAATTTAAACTAAAGTAAGATTTAAAGACTTTTAGGATATACTACACAATCATAGAGAAACTAAACTTTATAAGACTTTTATAACCGATTGCATTAATGTTAATTCGCCATTGCTTCATCATGTATACGAGATCACTACTCATATGAAATTTCTTTTGGGAAGATTTAATTCAGAAACAGTTCAAGAAGTTCTAAATAAAAACTATCATCAACAGAATAGATAAGAACAGTTAAATTTTCACAGTAATTCTAACTAATAAATCACCCTAGAAATGTTTTCTTACATTTTTAATTTAAATAGTAAAAGTAAGTAAATATATTTCTTAATTTACTTAATATTCTGGTTTTTAAGAAGCTTAAAATTGTTTGAATTAGGTTAATGTTATATGATATAGATTGATAAACATTGAATAAAAAATAAGACTCGTTTCGTTTTAAATAATACAGAATGATTATCTAGAAAATATTTCTTGTTAACTCTGTACATTTCTATTCAGTTAGAAAATCTTAAATAAAATAAGAATTTTTCATGAATCCTAATTAAATATAAAGATGACAAAAATTGACACAATCGGTTTTACGTGGGACACTGCATCCCACGTAAAACCGATTGTGTCAATTTTTGTAATCTTTATATTGAAACAAAAGAACAAATGAATAGAAATAAAATTAGTCAAAGAAACTTTGAAAACTTAGTTTTATTTATTAAACATTATGGAAACTTGCATAATCAATTGTTTGTCGTTTAAGGTTTTATTCAGTCGGTGAATAGAGTTAGTTATACGGGTGACACCCTCTATAACTAGCTCCTTTCAAAATAATTATTTTAGTTAAAAAAAATTAATTTGATACCTATCCTTGGAGCATTAGTTATTTAATACTGTCTTTCTATAGAATTTGTTAACAAATCGTTATATTTAACGAGAACCTTTTTTTAAGTCTTAGCCACATAACGATCCGTCAGTAGAAAATATAAAATATATCTGCTTATTGTCAAATATAACACAAGAATATCATTGTGAACAATTAGTTGTTAGATATTATAGAGTTTAAGTGCATTTGTATCCACCTAAATAGGTACGTTTTTTTTAAGAGAAAACATTCGAAGAGCTGCATAATTGTTGATAATAAAAATTAACGAATATTCGTATTTTGCGTTAAGTTTTAAAAAGCCTGCAAAAGTTTATGAAAAAATAAGAAAAGCTCCTGGAAAACAAATCCTCGGCAGACTGTTTATGAATGGCATAAAAGTTTTATAGAAGATCGAATATCCCTTGTTAACAATGTTTGTTTAGGTCTGAAGACAACTTCGAGTTAGAAGACTAGAAGTTGAAGACTAGAATTTTGCTTATAAGAGCAAAATTTCTGAAAAAGCTAAGTATATACGAAAGTTTTCGAAAATCGCTGTGTCTCGATTAGAGAGATAGCTGAATGTATTGGCATCTCATTCGTTTGTCTTTTCAAAATGAGACAGAAATAACAATGGTGCAATTAGAAATATAGCACCCCTAGGCCCAAAATATATAGGCGCTTCCCAAACTAATAGTACCACTTGAATGGCTTTATTTTATAATTTTAATGCATTAATTGTATTTTTATTGATTTTTAAACATCGAAAAGAGGAATGAGATTGCTATTGAAAACTCGTCATTAGTACTACCACTCTGCTTATACATTTATATATTACGACTACTCAACCGATATGTCTTATTTTGTAAGTAGGGGTACTTAAGCTTTTGATTTTAAATAATTCCTTTAAGAACTGTTTCTACATAAAATTATTTTTTTATTATTTTATCATCATTATTTCGAATTTTCGCGCCCCCAATATCTTTTGCCTCTAGACACGGGCCTAGTAGGCCTAATGAGAAATCCGCACTGAAATTACGGAGGAAATAGTCTTCTCATATAGCGCGCTCTCATAAGTTGTTTGCCATTCAACAGTTTTCGAACAAAAATTCGGTAAAGGTTATTTCGTATGCTTTTTTCCCACCAAATTTATCTTCAGCAAATTTTTTCCTCTTTCCTACACTAAAATAAATTTTCAGTTAGCGTTTTCAGGCGGTAGAAGAAACTGTGAATAAAAATAAACAGTAATTATAAAAGTTTTCTCTCTAAAATATAACCAACAATGATATGGTCTCTAAGTTTTGTTGTTTCCACAAGCAAGTAAATTTTTGACTTCCTTTTATATGAGTATTTTTGTTGGTTATTACCGTTTACTTTTTCAAGTCTTATTTATTATTTAGTTTCTTTGAAAAATTGCATTAAATTTTGAAAAGAAAACATGAAGAGTTATAGTTATAGTTAACGAAATAAATCAGCATAAAAATTGTTTATTTAATTTAAACAAATAGTAAACGAGCAATTATTTATCGTGACATCGTCACAATGTCAAGCTTCAATTTTTAATTTATTTAAAATACTAAATATACTCTCGAATTTAGTAGTGTCTTATCTCTGTGCATCATACTTTTCTTGTTAACAAGAGAATCATGCCGGTAATTCTGTTCAAGAGAAAACTTTTGAATTGAAATAATGCGACTTTCGATCTAACCGGAATATCGGTGTGGTGCTTCCTGCCTCTAAGCTTTCCATATCTGGTCTCAACTTTCATCTATCTAACCCCATTTTCAAGATTAAGGAAGGACAGGTAGACATTGGACGCCACTGAGAATTTATGACTGCAATTTAAAAATTTCAGCCCAATTACAAATTTCAGATCGAATTTCAGTTGAATGAGAAGAAACGTGCGGTGCGTCCAACTTGTTGAAGCATTAAAAAAGTACAAATTTTATAGAAATGTACATGAACTTAATTTTCTAGTAACGAATTTGAATTTTTCAGATTTTTAAATTATCAGCTTGGCTGAACCCACAATGGATTCAGGAAAAGAGCATCCATCATAGTGCCTACAGTGAGGAAAGAGCGAAAATATAAATAAAATAAATACAGTGGTACCTCGGGTTACGAACGCCCCAGCATACGAAATTTTCAGGATACGACATGAAATTCGAACATATTTTTGCTCCACGATACGAACAAAAACTCACCATACGACGTTACATTAGTTCGCATTTTTCACTTGTTTTTCTTACTACAGTTATTTTTTTAATGTATTACTGGGCTTTAATTTGAGTATGTTTTTCGCGTTGGAACGAATTATTTGGTTTTACATGTCATCGTATGGGAAAAGCTGATCCACCTTACGACATTTTCATGATACGATCTCAGTTTCGGAACGGATTAATTTCGTATCCTGAGGTACCACTGTAAACATAACAAAATACAATAGACCCCCTATAACGCGGATTCATATAATGCGGATTCCTATATCGCGGCGAAAAACCTGCGACAGTATTCGTATAAAGACGCTAACAGAGACTCGTAAAATGCGGTAAAACGTCATCGCAGACTCGAGTCGCGACAGGATTAGTCGAATCTGGACCAATAGTGGACGAGCAGCCGAACTACTTACACACTACGAAGAGTTTAGGCGGGTAAGTTGAGTTTACTATCGTCTGTACAGTATATAGGCCTAAATTAAGTACTGTAAGTCTAATATAGTACTGTAATTTTATACATTTCTTATTCAACGACCATAAAAATTATTTCTATTATTGATGTTTCCAAAGTTCAGCGAATTTTTCGCTGAAAAATAACTTATCAGAAAATGCGCCCGCCGTTTTGTGCGCTGCTCCGCGACGAAAACAAGCTTAAGCAATGGCGTCGTCGAACGGTGCACACTCGGTAAGTAATCCTACAATTTTTTGTTTATAGCATAGTTTATACGGATTATTCCCAAAAAATTATACGTGTTTTGGAAATGTTGAGTCAAATTAGTCTAGAATCGATTAATTTTATGGAANATATATATATATATATATTGATGAATATTTGCAGTCGAATGGCCATAATTCAGCTCCAAGGACGTGCTCCTTTCGTGCATGCTTAGAGCTTCTCGAATGCACGAGATTAACAATAGATTGCAGATTAATCACGATGGCTATTACTCGAGAAAAATAATAAATTTATTAAGTAAGCTGAATTAGTTTTACTGTTAGTTTTTAAACTATTTTAATACATATTCAATAATTGTTTATTACGAATTATTAAAAATTTTATTTTTAGTTAAATAATCAGTTCTATCAAAACTCCGAAAACATTTTCAGTTCTATGTTGTTTTCGAAACCGTGTTTTGCGAATACAGTAGAGCGTCGATTTTCCGAATCAATTGGGGACTGGGGTTGTTCTTATAACTGATATTTCGGATAACCGATTTATGCACGAAAAAATAGTTTAACGTATCCGATATTGAAATTTTTCTTCGTTGCATGTCGCTTCGCGTTAAATTTTCGTCGATGTTAAGCCTAACGAAGACTATTGTATCGTTAAAAATTATTTTTTTATTTTGTACAAACAAAATAAATATATTGAAAAATATAAAAACAATAAAAAATTATACTTCAGAAGTTAATTTAGTATCAAAAACGTAAAATATTTGAGTAGCCGAAGACATAGCCAAAGATTACAGCGCCACAGCACTGGCGAAAATTTAAATTTGTCGACTGGAATTCCTTCGGATAACCGACCTTCGGATAAACAACGCTCTACTGTTTTAATATTCGGCTGCGAATGGTACAGTTCCTTAGAGTTAATATTAAGGAAAAAATGATATCTTAAATATTTTAAGATATTATATGGCTGATTTAATTGCTTACTACTTGATGGATGAACTTGTATTATTGCGTATCTTTCAAGTACCGCGATAAACGTAACAATGGAAGGCTGATATAACCAAACACATTTTATGCTTTTCGCTTTAGTGTTCGTTATATTGTAGTATTTGATTTATATAACTACAAAGGCAGTTATATAACGTTAAAGGTAGTTATATAGTTACGTAGGAGTATATCACATCGAGTGACCAATCTAAGACATTTTTAAAATTTTTTATTTTTACTGTACTGTACATAATTTTAAAATATGTTAGATTGGTTACTTGGTGTGATAAACTCTTATGTAAAGTAATTTTTCTAAATATATATCAAAAGTAAACAGAAATTTTGAGTAAGAGATTGAAAATTCAGCAGAAAAATTTTGAGATTAAAAGAGTTTAAGAAAAAAAATTTACACATTATTTACAATAACTTCTATAATATTCTGTATAATTTGAAATATTTTGATAAAAATAATGAACAATAGTCATCTTTTAAAGCTGCAATATAAACATTGAATATCAGACAAAAGACAGATTTGCCGTTCAATAACGAACAGTTGCAAATATTCTTTGTAATAAATTAATTCTGACTGTAGTGTATTTACACCGATTGCGTTTCGACACGTGGTTTAGTAGCGTCACGACATACAGTAAATACAGCTACGCTTGTCGAGCTTCATGGCCTCATGAAGCAGCGACATCTCGTGGTAAAAATCTGAACTACGGGTACGGCATCGTTCCGTAAATATTTGCTATTTATGCTACGTAGATGGCCCCAGTTTAAATCTGCGCTATTGTTGAAGTACGATTTTTTGTAAACTAAAGGATTTGTATTACCCGTGTACATTACATTAGCATTCAAAATTACACACTAATACTTACATTAAAAATTCTAATAACGTCTGTAAGAACACCGAAAGAGAAAGATACA
>NW_019385622.1:54002-96132 GCF_000671375.1 Centruroides sculpturatus | reverse complement strand
ACTTCCATTGTTACTTAACACTTCCATTGTTACTTAACACTTCCATTGTTACTTAACACTTCTATTGTTGATGGAAGTGTTAAGCCTTAATCCTGTCCCTCTCCCGTGGGGAGGAATTTCGAAAAATCCCTTCTTAGTGTGCGTTCTCCTAACGTACCCTAACTGTGTACCAAATTTCGACTTTCAACTCCTAACCGTTTGGGCTCGTATCCATAATGTATATAGAAGTTTTAATCCTGTCTCTTTCCCCCCCCGGGGGGAATTTCGAAAAATCCCTTCTTAGTGTGCGTTTTCGTGACGTACCCTATCTGTGTACCAAATTTCAACTTTCAACTCCTAACCGTTTGGGCTCTGCGCTTATTATTATTATTCTTATTATCATCAACCCGTCTCGATTATATATTAGATGAATTTATAGTATTGTGTAATGAAACGTGTCCGAATTGGACCTGGTGATGAGTTTCTCATCATGCGAGGAATAAACTTGTACAGAATAGCGAAGAAGTGATTTTATTTATCTTCTTTCCAATACAAAGACTAAAATACACTGATATCTGTGAAGTTTATTTGTGGGCCGTTGAAATGCAAGAGACTGTCAGAATTCGTTAAGATACAGGCAGTAGCAGCTCGGATTTGATCTTTACCATGTAAACCGACAAACGAAAAATAAGCAGCTGAGGTACCTGATCTAAGTGAAGTGTTTTATTTGTTATCAACAGTCGCCAAAAATTAATATTCGATGGAAATATTATTATAATGGCTTTTGTATATCAAAGAGCAAGTTTTGAAATCGGCATTTTCCCCAAAAGTACTTTCTTTCTTAATTCTTATTTTAGTTTTCACATCGAACTTTTATTAGTAGATACGAAAACTTTTTGATATTTTAATAACTCCCGAGTATTGTATTTGTTCTTTTTTTACTTAAAACTTGCTTTACATTATCTAATGTAATTAGATTATTCTTAACTTGATATATTATTTTAAGATTTAACATTTTTTTTAAACTCTAATTTATTCAATTTGTATTCGTATTTTGCAATATCAATTTAATAAATACTGTATATTAATTATGTACTGAAATATAAAAAAGAACATATCTTTGAAGTTGTTGTAACTAGACTTACTTACTAAAACATTAATTGCTAAGTTTTTGAAAAGCAATTTTAACATTTATTTTTATTACTACCTCGGCTGTTATATATAACAAAGTGAAAGTACGGCAATCAGTCAAAAAGAACCCCCTTCAACGTTATTACATTTTTGTACTCATGGGACCTTGAAACGTCGAGAAATGCAAAAAAATTCGGGGGTTTTATTGTATGTATGGAGTGTGGGGGCACAATTTTGTTTACTCTCTTCGAAGTTTAATAACTCCTGTACTTTTTGTCGAAAATTTTTGAAATTTTGCAGAGAGGTTTGTTTATTAGGAGGATTGATGCTGTTAAAAATAAAAAGAAAATTTTAAAACTCTGTCGAAACTATAAACTAATAAGATACCATTTTTTCGTTCATTGAATTATGACTTAAATAAACGTTAGGCAAAGTTTTATTTTGGTATTGTATTCTTACTAGAGATTACTTAATTATATTTTATATTTCCTGATGGTGTTTATTTATATAAACCCGTCTTACATAAAATCGAAAAAATAAATGGTAATGAGATTATATATGATTCTGGTTTTATCGCTTTTTAAAAAAAAACAGCCACGAGTTGCGTAATTTTCCCGACAAAAAGTACTTACATTTAAGAAACACTAAAAGACATTAGAAGGAAGTTAAAATTGTGTGACGCCATCTGTTATAACATTTTATTAAAAAATAACTTTTATATAATTAATTATTAAAATAGCAAAAGACTTATTTTGATGGAAGAGATGATTTTTTTAATAGTTATTAAATTTCAACAACGAGAAAAATTTTCGTTAAGTCCTACCCCATTGAGATATGACACATGACCCCATTATCTCCCCACCCTCTCGATTTTTGAACCTTGTATACGAGTTACCGAGTGAAATTTCATTTCTTAATCTTTACCTCATCTTAAGATATTAAACGAAATAGACGCCAACGTACACACATACATATCGCGTGTATCAGTTCTTTTTTTTTATGTTTTTGTGTTCTGGGAATCTCAAAATGTCGAGATTTCAAAAACACGGAGAGTCAAATATGACACGATTATAATATTAAGTTATAACAGCCGGAAAAGAAAAAAAAAAATCCATTTATTTCACTTGTGATTCCCGAACTATATAAGTGGAATCTTGACATACTCGAATAGTTGGAATTTTTATTGATCATTCTGTTCGAATATCGTTTAACTGATGAAGCCGTTTAAAATGAAATAAGCTAAAATGCTTTTAAATATAATAAGATTATAACGTTGTTTTGTTTATACATTAAGAGATTCCCTATTCACGATATGAGTGTCCGGATCAAATTCTGAGCCGAATTAACGAACCTTAAGCTAGTATATCAGGCCCCGTTTCTCATCACTCGTCTGTGCCTTGTGGGCTGGCCCGCTGGCCAAACACACAATAGGATTGATCGGTCTGTATGTGAGTCATCATTAGCTGAAGTGTGGCAATTTTTGATATGTGAATAGGTCTACTGCTGAAATATTTTGGATCGACTGAGCTCTGTTTCCTAATATTTGTTGAAACATTTCGTACATTTCATTGACTATGTTGCCAACTTTCTAACAAAGCTTGGTTCTTTGTTTATATATGGTAGAGTGACACTTGGGGATCTGCCAAGGAGAATGCCTCCCGAGAGGACTTTCTGTAGGAAACTGGTCTCTATTTAGGTGTTACAAACGTGAAGAAAACTCGGAAACGCCACATAGCCAGCCCATTGGCGAGGTGCGAATCCATGACCAGATGTTCGGTGGTTTTATCCACTCGGCCACTGGTGGGCAAAACTTGATGCAAGCACGTTGCTCTTTCAATTCATCCATTTTACAATATGACAGAGGAAAACAAGCCTGCACTTGTAACGCAATCCATTGACAATTGAGTCGTATGCCACTCGATATTTTGACATATGATATCAGGAAATATAATCAAATGAAGGTCTTGGTACAATAAGACGCTAACCTTCACTTTTGTGAAAATTGAGATTCATATACAAATTTATGCAAAATAATAGTGCGTAATTTCTGTCAATAGATAGTTCTGATGTCAGCTTATAGGACACAGCAATAAATCTATATACTTTTTCTAATCAATGTTGGCAATCATTTGTTTTTAGCAATAAGACGCTAACTTATATCAAAATGGAAGGAGAAATCAAACAAATGAACACTAGTTTTTCAAAAAATAAGTTAATTGAAATGGATGATGAGAGTAACTGGACTGTATAAATAACACAGATTATATTATATCTAACTTTGAAAATTAAAAACTTTAGCGCACTGAATAATTCGAATTTTGAGAAAAATGTACAGATTCAAAAATAATTTTCCAATTTTAAAGTAAGTGAAGATTTTTCTCTGTATCCCGTCTTCTCAAGCAGTTTTCTTGAGTTAGCCCGGCCCGGGATGTTCTAAATTTTTAGGAAATACACTTCACACTCAACTCGTTCGGTATATATAGTTTATTTACAAAACAATACAGTTTATTACGGCACCACATGGTACCGATTGATACACTACCAATCAAGGTTAAGTTGGAATAATCGGAAATGGCTACTTGTTAATTTCTGCACTGTGAAGAGGCTCTGTCTGCACTTTCTGTCTGATCTCAGACCTCACCCGTTTCTGAACGTTCTTCCCGGAGGAGTATAATTTCTCTCCCTATGCTCAGGAAGCTTGTCGAGTATCTGAGATCTAAGTGCTATCAGTCCGAGTCTTATCCTTCACACCTTTCTCCGATCTTCTCTCCAATTTAAATGTTTTTGGGAGCCAATTTCCAACCAATCAGAAAGGTGGTAGCACGTGAAGCTTTCCTCTATGTCCATGCTGACCGGAATGTGGGTGCTTGTTCTCCCACGTGTTTACTTGTTTAACTGTAGTAACCTCATGCCGCTGTAAATCGTTTTATGACCGGACCGCACCTGGTCTAAATAACAAGCGACAAGATTGCTGTTTTTCTCCCAAATTAATATTTTACAAAGTATTTTCTGATGATTTCAGCAGTACCAGGCATTCTACACCTTATCACCAAAATTGTCATTTCTCACACAGTGCATTCTTAAGAGACGGGCTTCGCCCACGTTTACAAATTTCAATTTATGATTTACAAGCTAAATTTTTACCATAAATTCCTAAAGACAGTCGAAAATTTGCAGATTTAATTTCATTTCTAGAATGGATTTCACCGGTACATCACGAATTTTACAGGAATTTAGTTACTCAAGGTTTCTACTAATAAAGAAGTTCTACAAGGTTGGTTTATGCTACAGGGGTTTATTCTACAAGGTTTATTTATGCTTGGCAAAAATGAAATGCTATACTGAAATTTCATTGTGCTTTCTAGTCACTCGTACTTTTAATATCAGCAAATCTAATTGTAAACACTGTCATAACATTCAATTCAATATTAAATTAGAACTTACACTTATGCAGAACAAATCTGTGCCATTCATTCATAAAGCTTTTAAACCCAATGCCTAAACACATGGGATAATAAGATGTTAACCAACAAAGGCATCCTCGGTTATCAAAATATGTTATAATTCAGGTCTTTCACATTGTAAAAGTTTTCTAGAATCATTTAAATGCAATGTATAACCCAAAACTTCACAATGAAAACAAACTTCAGCATTTTACTCTCAATATTTGGAATTACACATTTTTTAAACTTTTAAATGCTCATATTTCAGAAATAACTATGTATGGATTAGCACAGGGGTCGGCAACCTGCGGCTCGCGAGCCACATGCGGCTCTTTGGATGTGAAGCTGCGGCTCTTTAGTTCCATACGCAAATATTATTTATTTTATTTAAAAAAAAAACATTTGAAAAACGTTCTGAATCGATTAACGAGGATTAGGCACTGATTCTATCTCTCAGCCACTTGTACTCGCTTTTCACCGCACCCCTCCCCCGTGACATGCGTCGTCACTGTTGTCAGTCCGTTGGAAGCTCTCGAATGACGCCGTCGTCGGATGTTTCTATTATCTAATTTGTTGTGAAAAACTCTACTTATATATGAATAAATAGATATTTTTTCTTATGAATAAATAGATTAGTTTTTTTTATCAAAAAATTTTACAGTAGAGCGTCGTTTATCCGAAAGCTGGTTATCCGAAAGAATTCCATTCGGAAAATTTAAATTTTCGCTAGTGCTGTAGCGCTGCAATCTTCGGCTATTTCTGGGGCTACTCAAATATTTTACGTTTTTGATACTAAATTAACATCTGAAGTATAATTTTTTATTGTTTTTATATTTTTCAATAAATTAATTTTGTTTGTACAAAATAAAAAATAAGTTTTAACGATACAATAGTCTTCGTTAGGCTTAACATGGACGAAAATTCAACGCGAAGCGACACGCAATGGAGAGAAATTTCAACATGAAATAAATTAATATATTTTTTCGTACATGATTCGTTATCCGAAAAACAAGTTATCCGAACCACCCCAGTCCCCAATTGATTCGGATAAACGACGCTCTACTGTATTTATGCGAGTACTATTTATTGTTGGCAAGAAAAAATTTTGTGGCTCTTTAAAAACTTTGAAATTTTGTAAATTTAATTTTGGCTCTTCCGACTCAAAAGGTTGCCGACCCCTGGATTAGCATTTTATTTCACTGAGCCCTACAATCCTCTGTAGTTGCTACATCGCTACTATTACTAATATCTCTACTGTATAAAAAATTTCGTTCCGAATATTTTTGATCAGGCTTTGTATACAGTCGACCCCCTATAACGCGGGTTCATATAATGCGGATTCGTATATCGCGGCGAAAAAATTGCGACCGTATTCGTATAAAGACGCTAAAAAAGACTCATAAAATGAGGTAAAACGTCATCGCTGACTCATGTCGTATTTAATAGAATTAAATATGATTTTAATCTAATGCAAAAAGAAGAAGACGAAAAAAAAAACAGCGGTTATATCTGCTTCCGTTTTCAAGTATTTTTGGAAAAGAATTTTCCCACGGAAAAAGCATTATTTTTAATGTAATCTGCTGGAGATCTCAGGCATAACCAAAGGTGTCACAATCAGCCTTAGAGGGCCATTCAAATATGGTGGCGTTAAAAACTACTAAACGTAAATTTTTGCAAATATCTGCAAATTCGCAAGGCCGATGTCGTGATGAAACCGGAATTTTGAAATTTCATCTATGGGCTGAGATATTCTACGTCAAACTTCTCTATGTAAAGTCTATGGGTTGTTCGTCAACAGTTAAAAAATTCGGGCAGAGAAGATCTGACAAATAAGTTCATAATAATGAAGAGCAATTATATTCTGTGTGCCAAACACTTTGAGTATTCATGTTTTATAAATCCTATAAAAACACACCTTCAAACGGATGCAGTTCTTACCATTTTATTTTGGAAAGAGATAGTTGCTTTCTTTTGCTATATATCTGTTTAATAGTATTTCACAAAACGTTGAAAGATACATTTTTTGTTGTTTAACAGGCATAGAAAGAAAGACAAAAAAGTAAAGAAAAAATCTGGGACAGCATCAGTTAAAGAAAATTTACATAATAAGGAACATTGAACATTTTTGATGTTATTAATTTGTATTTGTTTAAGTTTACCACTGGATTTGTTTGAAGAGAATATGCTTGAACGCAAGATCCTGCATGTGATGACCCATTAAAGAAAATGTCTTAGAAATAAATGTTACTACTTTTTGAGAAGCGATGCTGCTTCAAGCTTTGTTCATTTTTACAGGGAAAAACATTGTACGAATTGAAGTGAGCACATTTACAGAACTTCAAAGAACATCACCGAATCAAGAGCGCAAGGAAAGCCGCTGTAGCAAACAGAAAAACCAGACCCAAGATATCATTTGTTTTCACTCTCCAAAAAATTGTCTTGCGAAAAAAGCAGGGCTGTGGAGTCGCGTAAAAATCTACCGACTCCAACTCCGACTCCGACCAGGAGCGGACTTGTTACCGAAAGAAACCCGGAAATTCTGATGTCATCATGTGACTTCAGAATAAAAGATTCAATAAATAGAGTTTTAATAAAGATAGAACGTAGAAACTTTTTATTCCAAAGTTAAAAGACTCCTCTAAGTACAGTAATATATTATATAAATATGTATTCGAGAATTTTTACTTTTCCGGCTGTTATATATAACAGAGGGAAAGTGTAGCGCTCGGTCAAAAAATGACCCCTCCCAAATTTTTACATCTTCGGACTCGGGGCATCTTGAAATTTCGTAATATGCAAAAGATTCGAGGTTTTTTCTTTGTGTGGATGTTAGACTGTGGGGGCATGACAGGGTGAACAAAATCATTATTTACCCTGTTTGAAGCCTAATAATTTCTGTGGTCAGAGTGGTTGTAATCGGAGTCATATGGCTTAACACAACAGTTAGTTATTAAGCGCCAAAGTGGTTGAACTAAATCGTGTCCCCATTTACATTGTAACATCTTAGACGAGAACATCTTAACGGGTTTACTGTACTATTATAAAATGACAAAATTGCTTACTTTAAGGGTAGTGACGAGTTTTATTTTATTTTTTAATTTTGAACGCTAATAACGAGTAAAATATTCATTAAGAGATATGGCACATGATCCCTTTTATGTCTTCACCCTGTCGACCTTTAATTAAGAACCAAAATTTAATAGTATTAATGCCCCTTTATACTCAAGCTACAGTGCCACATTTTGTTTCTTAGACTTTACCCATTCTGAGATATTGTTTAATATCTCAGAACAGAAAATAAAGAAATTAAACAAATTAGACGCCAACACACACGTGCGCGCGAATTTCTCCCCTTTTATCGACTTTCTTCAGGGATTCGGGAGGTCTCCAAACGTGTAGATTTGCAAAAAGAAAAAAAAAAAAAACTTGGAGAATCAAATTTGACACGATTCCAATACTTTTCCGTTTTATATACATAGCAAATTGGTAAGTAAAAAGGAGTCGAAGTCAGCGGATTTTTGACGACTCCGACTCCGGCTAAAACACCAAAACTCCACGACTCCGACTCCGACTCCACAGCCCTGGAAAAAAGTGAAACACTTTTACAAATTCCATATATTAATAAAATGACATGTAAATTGAAATAAAATAATATGTAATTTTTTAAAATTCACTGCTTATGCAGAGTGATAATCGCTTTAATTTAGCACCCATTAATGATCTAGCGTGAATTTGCAAGTCAATCAGGTGTTTTTATATCGTTTGAGTCTTCCAGATTTGGCTGCTAGTTTTCATTTCAGAATGTTGTAACATCCAACTTCAAAAAACCACACGTAAGGTTTTCAGGATTAAAATGCACTTTATTTTTACAAAACAAAAAATTACAAAAGAAATATACTGAAGAGACAAAAGATCATTTTAGTAGTTTCAAGAAGGAAAAAAAATTATAACGTTCCACCGAAAACGCCTCGACACTTGCGTTCCAAATAGAGCAGAGGACAAATAAATCCATCTCCAGCGCTGTCTCTCGTCAGAAATAGTTCTTTTAGTTATAACAATGAAACTTGAAAAATGTTTTAATTCTTAATAAACTAAATTATTTTATAATTGAATTATGACTACAGTATTTACAAAAATTATAAAATTTTCGAGTCTATCTTTTATCTCTTTCACACTACCACAGAAGTAACAGTATATTGGCTTGAATAAACTTCATTAGAAGACAAATGATAAATTATAAAATAAATTTTCACACAAAGTTAAAATTGATCGAAACGCCGACCTTTTACTTGAGGATTCGGCGTTCTTTAACATTAAAAACAATGGTTACAATTTTTGACTATAACTGCCATGTCCTTTAGCTCAATATAGGCCTATAACTGGTTCAGGTCCTCTGCTGGTTTATCATTTGTCTTCTAATGAAGTTTATTCAAGCCAATATACTGTTACTTCTGTGATAGTGTGAAACGGATAAAAGATACCTGTATACTCGAAAATTTTATAATTTTTGTAAATAGTCATAATTCAATTCTAATTGAAGATATCCTGGATTGTAATCATGTTAAATTATTTTAATTTCACTACTATAGCAAAGAATAAAATTTATGAATAATTTAAGTTATGACTAAAATAAATTATTTACCCATTTATCCGTCTATTCAAATTAATGTAATTAACTAAATGACTAAACTATATATATCGAATAAAATTCAATTTAGAAATAATCGGGCCCACCAGTGGCCAAGCGGTTCTATTCCCTGAACCCTGATAGTTCGGTCGTGAGTTCGCCTGGGTATGCTGGCCACGTGGAATTTTCCGGGTTTTCTGCACAGTCTGTAACTCTTGAGTAGGGTTCAGTAACCCTTTAAAAGACCTCCCGGAAGGCATTCCCCTAGACCAGTGATGGGCAAACTACGGCCCGCGGGCCAGATGCGGCCCCCTGAAATGTTCTATCCGGCCCGCGCGACATTATTCCTAATCTGACGAGTAAAAAAGAATACAGGCTGTGGTGGTTGATGCACCACTTAACTTGAGTGTTCGTTGATTATATAAAATAACCGAAGCTTTATATCTCACCATGAAAGTTTATTTACAATCATGTACAAAATTTTGTTTTACACTTATTGAATAAAAGCTCGATCGGTTACAAGCATGCTTCGGTACAGAACATCCACTCATCGTGCGTAGCGTAGCCGAAAGAGAGAAAAAAAAATATGGCGGACGGCCTGCACATGTTTTTATAGCGCCACCTGGATTTTCAGATGCAGCGCTAGGTTACAATTATATTGGCCCGCCTAAAGTTTTCTTCTTTTCCTTTGGCCCGCTCTTTAAAAAGTTTGCCCATCACTGCCCTAGACAGATCGCCCAAGTGTT
Organism: Centruroides sculpturatus; assembly: GCF_000671375.1. Classification (NCBI taxonomy): domain Eukaryota; kingdom Metazoa; phylum Arthropoda; class Arachnida; order Scorpiones; family Buthidae; genus Centruroides; species Centruroides sculpturatus. The sequence goes on along the minus strand of NW_019385622.1, from coordinate 86,206 downwards.
GCGTTGCCGTAACCAAACAAACAGAAATAATTGCTATTTTTATCAACCAAATTTTATCTTAATAAAATACATTGAGGCATTTATTCCGAATTCTTTACAGATTTTAGAATAAAATGCCTCATGTTTGTGTGATCTTCACAAACATGAGACATTCCTTGTAAAACAGAACATCGTGCATTTTTCAATAATTCTTCAGTGTTAAATTCAAATCCTGGCAATAGAATCATTTCTGTTAGTTGTTTCATTTTTTGCTTAAGAAACCAGTCTTTACTTTGTTACTTGATTTCTTACTTAATTTAAATTGCTTCTTTTTCTTTGCTACTTAGAAAATGATTCAAAGCCTTTAAAATACTAATATATAGGCTATATTACTAGCAAAGAATGCCCAGCGTTGCTGGAGAACTCAGAAAGGGGTTTGGGTTGTTCTCGTTTAGGGTAGAGTAACTATGCAAAATTTGGTGCAAATTAGTCAAAGGGTATGACAATTTGTGGGGGATAAAATTAAGGGAAAGGAATGAGAAGTCCGAACTTTACGGTTGTCCGTGTTTCCCGCAGGACCAGAGAGTAACTTTGCTAAATTTGGTCCGGATCGGTCAAAGAATTGAAGAGTTTGTAGAGAAAATGAAATCAATAGGAAGAAGTGAAGGTACGAGTTTTATGGTAGCTTACGTACTATGCATTTGAAAGTACGTAATAAACTTTTCAATGGTCCCTTGATAGGAAGTATTTCGTGACGATTGCAACTTTCTTTTAGGCATTTTATCATCGATAAGGTTCACTCGCATATAAATATAACTGAAAAGTAACTGAAAGAACTCAATTTATGTAGGTAGATATCTCATAATATAACACTAATTCTTATTTTAAAATAATGGTATGGCGGGATTAATAATAAAACAATAAACACAAAAATGCTATAGGTCTACTTACAAAAGTTTAATTTCTTACAATAGATCCTACGCGTCGACATGCAGCGACCGCAGGCGTAAAGAATCTTCGCACGCGCTTCCAACTCGCGAGCGACCACTGTCCTGAGTAGACACGTATTGTTTACAAAATGGAGGCGAGACGATGTCGTCATGTGCTTGCCATGGAAAACCAGTTTTCTATATTCTATTAACAAAATTTCTTACAGACAAAAGATACACGATATTTATAAGAAATGTCGTCAGTTCGGTAAATTTAACCATTTGTATCTTGAAAAAAAAAAAAAAAAAGACAATTCAGCTTTTCTTTCTTTGGAAGAGCGAGCAGTGGAAGCGGGGATAAAAGTTGCTTGGTAGCTGCTTCCTGCTTGCGCGTTTAGAAACGTCGTTATCTGGAGGTTGCTGCACCCTAAACGTGATTACTCCGTACTGTACTGTACATACCGATTCGCTTGTATCGGTTTGTCCGCTCCCCTTAGTAGCGTGTTCACGCCTGCGGTTGCTGGACGCTGCCACGTAAGACGTATCCTAAGGTAAGTAAATTCACTCCTTGTAGTTATATCTGATAGCATAATGGTATTATTATAAGAAACGAACGACCAACACAATATAAACAAAGAATATACACAACTACCCGAACTGCACGAATCAAAGCCAAAACCGAAAATATAAGATAATAAGTTTAAAAAAGCCCAGCAGATGGCGAAAGGGATTGACCTTAAAGGGAACAGACAAATGACCATTGGAGACAAATTCCGCGGTATATACATCGTATATACCGCGGTATATACGGTAATATACATCGTTGCATTTTCTTCTTTTAAGCTAGATAAATATACATGTAGATATAGATAGATGTAGAATGAAATTCTTTTACTAAAAGTGAGAAATAGATCTAGCCTAATATCAATATTTTAAAAATTAGAGAGAAAATTATGCAACAGTGTTTATAGAGATAAATCTGACTGAATAATTAATTTCTATATGCTATTACTAGTTTATGTACAAATATATTAATAGTACAGTATTATTAATCTATAATGTAAACTCTGATATTTTCCGTTAAATTAATATACTATAAAAAAAGATATCAAGATTGTCAGCAGTATTAAATTTACAAATATTATTTTTTTCATATGCAAATAAATTGGCTTTAAATCATGATAACGAAGTGATTAAGTGTTTTCAAAATTTCAAAAATAAAGGCAAATACCTAAATGACGGGTGGGAATCGAATGTTTTTATTTCTGATTAAATAATTAATTGTTTAATGAAAATACTGATAATGATGATGAGAAATTAATTTATATAAAGTAACGTTTTATTAATAAGATTAAAATAAAATTTAAGCAAAAGGTAACAGTTATAACTAATTAATAATGATATTAGTGTGTATTAAAAAATAAAATATGAAAAATTAAACAAATTAGGGCTTTAGTTTTATAACTGTTTTTAAGTGATAAATTAAATTTTCAGTTTACTTCATTTTTTAAACTATTTTTATCTGCTGTGATTATAAATTTTATGATGCTATACATGAAATATTAATATTCAAAAAATGCTTTTACAAATTGTTAATGAGAAATTATAATTTTTTATAGTCAATAATAAAAATGTCGCGGTTATATCTAACATAATTTCTTCAAAATGTTTGTCTGTGCATAATTGAGAGGATTCTCCTAAAAATTTAAAGTTAGATGTATTAACTACTAATTATTCTCGTTATAGTAGTGACCGCTAGAATAGTTTTCATTGAATAATTAATTATTTAAATAACAATAAGAATTCTATTTCTTTCTAAAAGTTTAAACGTAGTCTATTCTGTAAAAAGAAAAATGTTATTAAAGTTCCAAATGGCCATTAATGTTCTGTTTGCAAACGAAAACGTCTTTTAATGCAAATAGAAATAAACCACTAAACAAATATCAAAACAATAATATAAAAAAATGATAATACAGTAAGTACGTTTTGACTGCGATTATTTTAATCGTATATAAATAACGTTGAGTCAATTCTATTTTTAATTTTCCACAAATTGCTGTATTTTTCGTCTTATGAGACTTTCTTTCTTTTCTTTCTTCTCTAATATCTTATGAGACAAACCGTGTACTAGATGCATCACATTTTTCATGTCGGGTTTTTGGATAAAAAATATTCTTCACAGTATAAGATGCATCCTTATTTTAGGGTAAATTTTAGGTACAAAACATTCCAGCAAAGAGTTGAGTAACCAAAGAAAAATATTTTTATTTAAGAAACAGATTAACAAACTTTAAATTTGCGTGTAGCTGCGTCTGTTATAAGATTTTGTTTAAAAAGTACCTTTTATGTTATTATCATACTACTAATAAATAAATTGTGTGTAGCGTCATCTTTTATAAGATTTTATCATAAAAAACTTTTTACTTTTTTATTATTAACTAGCTGCAAGGACCCGCTTCGCTGGGTTTTTATTTGTGGGCAAAAAGTAACGATAGTGAAGATTAAGATAATTACATTATAGCCAATCTTACCTGTTTTCACAGGATGCAAGAATTAGGTCCCCCGTTTCCAGACTAATTAGAGAATTTTTACATGAGTCTAAAAATATGTTCGATTTCCCGCAAAAACGCAAAAAAACGCCTGTAAATGCATGCAGCTTAATATTAACACTTCCTTTGTTACTCAACACTTCTATTGTTAACACTTCCACTGTTAACACTTCTATTGTTAACACTTCCATTGTTGACACTTCCACTGTTAACACTTCTATTGTTAACACTTCCATTGTTACACATCTTCGAAGTCAACCACTTTCAACCCCATATCTCCCGCACCCTTATAGCTATCGAGACGCAACCACCATAGTGCACGAATGGAGACTTGAAGCTACTACCACATACAAACACCATTCATGTGCGATATGTAGTTTTGGCTAAAAAGTGAAATATAGGGACACACACGTCCATTTATATATATATATATATAGATAGATATTGGTATAGATTAATTATTAGCGAGGTTGAGGCCGAAGTTTTAAACGCGAAAACGTGTACGTCGGAAGTTCAGCGCCGCTTTCCTGTAAGTCTAGAAGTTTGACAATGGTGTTTGGATAGTCAGTGGAATCATGCTCGACATTCCAAACACCATTGTCAAACTTCTAGGCCTACAGGAAAGCGGCACTGAACGTCCGACGTACACGTTTTCGCGTTTAAAACTTCGGCATCAACCTCGCTATTATAAAATGGCAAAACGCTTAATTTGAAGGAAGAAATGAGTTTTATAAATAAATAAAAAATACTGTAAATGTTAATAACGAAAATCTTCATTAAGTTTGATAAAATAACGATCCCTCTCGAGATATGACACCCTCCATCTGCCCACTCTTCAAACTTTAACAACCAAAAATTTAATAGCATCAATATCTCGTAAGTATAAGTTACCATAGCAAATTTCGTTTCCTAATCTTTATCCCATCCTGAGACATTAAACGAAATTAACATTGGAAATGCATTTCGGACTCTACAGTCCCTCATCAGTACAAGCAGTTCGCATAGATGACTATAAGCAAAAAATTCTTGCACACAGTATATATAAAGATAACATGATTATCCTGTTCTTAACTTTCTGTAGAGTCCGAAATGTATTTCCAATGTTAATAAAAGAGTATATTTTTTAGATCTGATCTCTGTCTTCATTTTCATCACTATACCTACAACGAGATATATTAATCACAGACAAGAAGCCAAAATATTTAGAAGTAATTGACTAAAATATATTCAAAGCGCAAAATGTATCCATGATTACATTTAGTCCACGAATTGAGCTTTGTTTATCAGACATGCCGGAAATATAGACGAAATTTCTTATTTAAATAATATATATCCAAACAAAAACATCTGAGATGAAAAAGATTGTGACACATAAAAATTTATGACAATTTAGACGACGGTCAAAATTTTTCTTAGTAGTTTATCTTTGTTAAAGATAAGCTCGGCCTTGGAAGCGGCATAAGATTTTTACCTGTATTATTGTTTTCTACATTTCTCCTCCAAGCGCCAAGCTTGTCTTTACCAAAGAAAAACTGCTAAGAAAAATTTTGACCGTCATCTAAATTGTCAAAAATTTTTACTTGGCATAATTTTTTAACATCTCAGATGTTTTTGTTGGATATCAATTGTTTTCTGTTTAATAATCGTATTATTCCGTCAAGATATAAGACGATGACGTAAAAATTGGTCGGCGCTCGGCGACTGAATGCGCTGTCGACCAAATGCGCTACCAACCGAACGCTTTCAATATTCATTTAGGTCAGTACCGTCCAACGTGCTGCCAATCAAACGCGCCGTCTAGAAAAATCGTTATAAAAAGTTTTAATTGGCATAAATTTGAGCTTTTGTAATTTCGAGTAAAATATTTTGAATAAATATCATTTCTTTTCATGCAATTTTATCTTCATGAGCGTGAAATTAAGCCGTAAAACTGAATTAGCTCTATGGAAAATTTTCAGTGAACTTTGACCTATCGACCCGGAAGTTTTCTTCAGCTCCTCGCTGATAACGAGAAAGGCCTTAAGTTTAAAATCCGAGCTTTCTTATCCCAGTAGTTTTTCTCTAGAGCTTCTGCAGTGCCGGACGAAGAAAAAAGGAGAAAAAGAAAATACAGTTTTTTTGAGATTTTTGCACTTTTCAATCGGTTATATTTCAGCAACTGCATTACGGAAAATCTTGAAATTTTGCACACTACCTTAAAAAAAATTATTTTTTCGAACAAGTTATTCGAAATTACTTCAGGTGTTTGAAGGCGGAGAAATCGACTGCTCCAAAATCGGCAACTCTGATTCTTGTATATATAGTCAGTCAGTAACTTTTTTACTTGGCGGGGAGTCACTACCGTGACTCCTGATCGATCATACTTCATAAAGAATGCCAATGCACAACGCTTGGTCTGCCATGTTTATATAGGCCTATATGTGGTTNTAGATCTTTCAAAATCCTATCGATGAAACTTTTTTTTAATACATTTAATATTATTTCTTGAACGTTTAGTTCCGATTTAAAACGTTTAAAAGTTGCGAAAAGGCGAACCAAGTATAAAAATTCTTTACTATCAGCAGTCACGGCCGTGACTCCCCGCCAAGTAAATGCCCGGGTGACAATGCCCGGGGTGTAATTTTTAATTACAGCCCGGCATTGTCACGCCGACATTGTAATTTTTAATTACAGCCGGGCTCTCCGCCTCAAATTAGTAGTATCTTACTTCTGTATATCATACTTTTCAATAGAGTCGTGCCGGTCATCTAACTAACACCTTTCGGGGAAAAATTTTTGAATTCCGGTTTGTGTCGTAGGTTCATATATAGTTAATAGAAATTATATAGTATATATAGTTAATATGGAAACCTTAGGGGCAGCAGCCCCTACGGTTTCCATATTATCTGACCTCGTCTTTCATTTATCTAACTCCGTTCTTGAGATTAAGGAAAGATGGACGGATGGCAGTCGGAATTTCCACGTCTACAATTTTTTAAAATTACAGCTCAAAAATACATATTAAAATCCAACGGTGTCTATGTTAGATGAATGCCAGATACATACACACAAACAATTTCTCCCTTGATCTCGATAACTTTAATAGCTAGAGAAATGGTATTTTTTCAAATTGTTTCATGTAGATTTGTCTGTTTGTATTCAACTAACAGACGCAAGAAAGTAACTTATCAGAAATGTTTTATTTTACTTAATACTAGAGAAACAAAAATTAGTTAAGACAATAATTACCGTAGATGAAAATAAATAAAACAGAGTAAAATCGTTTTTTTAAATTAATGAAATCATAATGGCCGATACAAGAGATTTAACGTAGAGATAAAGTTTACTAGTTTACTAAACTGCACAACCACGTTCAAACTAATGATAACTCTTAATATGCAAATATATAATGTGAATGAAACAAAGGAAATTAATACTGAAATCTATATTATAGGTTGCCTTGCTGGAACATACGAAACATCTAATCCGAGCACGCGGACAGAACCATACATTTCTATGGGCCTGAAGTGCTAAGTTCATAACAGCCGTGAGGATATGATAATCAGCCATACGGCTCTGTTCTTAATCTAAGGAGTCCGATCAATGAAGTATAAAACGTTTAATATTTTTGATTATGGTATTTTCCAGAATAAGAATAGAGTCGTATGAATCTAGAAAGCATATTGTTCCGCCGCTGTAGCTAAGCAACGAAGCTATATATGAAATTAAATAATATAGAACAGAATAAAATCGTCGAAAATTCAAGCATCACGTCTTATAATTTGGTGTGACGCTTCTATTTTTTCTCTTTTTTTTAATCTCATATTTCTTGAAAAAAATGTTAAAAATTTCAAACATTCTATAAACTATTATAAATTAAACGTATTAGGCCTAAACGTTTTATTTAAAACACTTAATATTATTTAAAGGTCTTATGAGGAAACCATCAATACAAATATAATATGGTTACATCAGTTTTTCTTGTAAAGTACGCCTATTTGGTAGTTTCAATATATTGTACGTAGAGGTGAAATGTAGCAGATTTTAAATTCTGCTTACATGGATTAAATTGTTCAATAACTGCATTGCAGTTTTAATTCTGATTATTCTTTAAATCATTTGAAATTATTCGGGTTTATTTATCAGAAAATTAAGAAACAAAGAGTAACAAAATAATATATATTTTGGGATTTTGCTTTTAACATATATCAATAATTTATCTTTCTTACTAAAATAACAAATATCTCTCTGCTATATTAATATGGATTGTATTTAAGCAACAATTGATGTAAACGCAAAGTATATTTCTAGAAATAATCATGTTTCTCATATTTCTCTATGACTTATTAGTATACGAGTAGTTTCACATTCAGCTTACCAAATATTAATTAAATTATTTACCTTTCAGAATGGAGATTATATATATATTAAGAAGTATTTGCTTTATTCCTTATAAATCTTTATCATAATTAATACTAATTGGCTGATTTCAGCAATTGTTGAAAATTACTTCATACTCTTATAATTGTAGTTTCATACAACTCATCATTCGAGAGATTTAGTAACAATACCTATTCAATGAAAATTAATTGTAATACCGTATTACACTAAAAAATTCCAATTAATATTTTCGAAAATTTTTTACGTTACTTGTAATAATCGTAAGTTACACTGAAAATTAGGTAAGTCATATTTAGTTTAATTCTGAAATAGAATGACAATTTTCTGAGCGCACTACAATTATTTCATTTTTCAATTTTGATTCTTTGTGAAGGTAATTATGAAGTCATTTATCTAATGAAATAATTCTTGACGTCACGATTACGGTTTTCAACTTCGGAATGATTATTTGACATCCCCAATATCACAACTTTTCATGGCGAAATAATTATGAATGTAAAACGCAGTCATTGAATGAAGATCTCATACTTAATTGTAGTAAAATATGTTTTATTTACATCTAAGATAAAACGGTAAACTTTTGAAAACGATCTACGTATGCTTGATGGCAATTTCTAAATCTGTAAGGAGAGTACAGAAACCGCCGACAAGGTTTACAGGTATGTTTTTGATGATATCACTGGTTAGTTTTTTCATTTCGTGTGCTTTATAAAAAATTACATTAGTTCACTCATGTACAATAAAGTTAGTTTAATTTGTGGAAGGCCGTAAGATGAAAAACATCGCATATGGATTCTCCATAGTGGAGAAAAAGATAGAAAGACAAATTTGAAAATAATTCTTTAAATATATTTCAAATTATTATTCAGAGCAAATGGTAAAAGTTTAATTTTTTGAACAACACTTTTAAATGATATCTGGAAAAATTATACCATTTAGACGAATTAAATATCTTTAAATTATTAAAAAGTTTTATTAAATATTTATTAAATGACGATATTTTCGAATTTATTAAATAATATTTTCAACAAATGAAAACGCATTTCACTGTGATCTAATAGTATCAGGTTTGATACAAAATGCTAAGCCCTGCGTTGCCCAGGCAAAAAATAAAAACAAACGTTAAGGTTATTTCGCACTTCTAACCTTTGTATTATATTATATTATAGTATTTGATTTATATTTACAAAGGTTTACAAAAGGTTTATTACATAAGAGTTTATCATATCGAATGCCCACTCTAACACATTTTAAAAATTTTTTAAATTGTTTACAGTGGAGGAATAAAGAATTTTTAAAATATGTTAGATTGGTGTAATAAACCCTTACATAAGATAACCTTTGTAGTTACATAAATCAAATACTATAACATAGTAAACATTAAAACAAAAACTATATAGTTTGGTTATTTCAGTCTACCATTGTCACGTTTATCGGTACAAAATGGCACAAAAAATTTAATGGTCAAGTAGACAGAAATTGAAAATATATCTTAAATTTTTCAGATATCCTAATATTTTTTAATGTTAACTCTAAAAACCTGTAACATTCACAGCCGAATATCAAACTGTAATCTGCCAACGAATCAAATTTCGGAAAAAAAAACAGACTAAATATTCAAACTCGGCATTTTCGAAAACCACTTAAATCATATTTTGTGCTGGCTGGTAACCTTATACTATCTGATTTTCCTATTCGAATGCCACAATATCGATGGTCCGATAGAAAGAAGAGACTGTTGCAGAAAAGAATCGAAGTTAATTCGATCAAAAGTAGTCGTTGACCTCCTCCCGGAAGAGAGGATGGTCAACGACTACTCATTAATACCGGTCTACTATTATTATTTGAAAAGTGATCCGTGTTGGATGGATTGTGATGACCTCTCGTGTGATCGAAGTTGCTAACCTTAACGTCCGAAACACTTCGTATATGACTAGTTTAAATAAAAAAAAAAAATCTTGTAAAAATGCTAGAATAATTGCTTTTATGTGATAATAATTTTTTTAAAATTTTGACAACAGATTGTATAAACTATGTTCCCGTAAATATTGCGTTTATGGAAAAATTATTGGGTTGCAGTTTAAAAAAACTGTAGACCTATAAATTCCCACTGTCGTCATTAATCTATCTGTCCTTCCTTAATCTCAAGAAATGACTTATTTAGATGAAAGCCGAGACCAGATATGGAAAGCTTAGGGCTGGAGGCCCAGATTACTATACGAACTTCCGGTTTAGAACGGACGTTGACGTTTTTCCATGATGACTCAAAACTTTTCCCCGAACGGAGTTAGATATATGACCTTAATTGCTAACAGGAAAAGTATGATGTGCAGGGCAAGATAACCAAAAGAATTGAGAACATTGTGACGAAAAGTTGCAGCCCGGCATTATGACGATGTCACACTAAATAATCGCTCGTTAAAATTAGTTTGGCTTATTTGGTTGCGACACGTGAGCGATCTGCCAAGAAGGATGCATCCCGGAAAAACGTTTATGTAAAGTTGGCCCCAATTCAAGTGTTACTAACGCGAAGAAAACCCAGAAAATTCCACTTGTCCAGCCGTTGGCCATCCGCAAACCCACGACCGACTAACGTTGTTCAGTGGTTTTATCTACTTGGTTACTGGAGTATACTTATTGGGCTGCAAGAAACTGCAGAGCTATAAATTTCCAGTTATCCATCCGTTTTGTCTCTGACCTTCCTTAATATCGAGAACGGAATTAGATGAAAGTCGAGACCAGACATAGAAAGTTTAGGGGCATGAACACCGATTAACGAACTTACGATTTGGATCGGAAGTCACGTTATTTCAATGCAATTTTTTTCTCCGAACGGAGTTAGATACATAACCGGCACGACTTTATTGCTAACAGGAAATGTCTGATGTACAGGGGCAAAGACTACTCTACTCCACACAGGCAAGTGCTAAGTGCTACCTGTCGCAGTAAAAGCGTAATGGCACATCTATTTCGCGCTATATCATTGTCGCTATATATCATCTAATTCGGTGAATTTATATATATATATATAGGCCTGCATATGTATATATATATATATATATACATCACGACTTTCCATTGAAGTTTTCTTTAAAATCTTTTATTTAATTTTATTCTTTAGTGTTTACTTCAAAAAATTATAAATTTAGGTGGACGAATATTTCTGTAAATTGTATGTTTTAAAAAACATGGATATAAAATTCTGTTTACTTTTTTCGGCCTAGTTCAGACTGAGTCCAGTAAATTATGCCAGTGTAACGTAAAACTGCTACTGCCCAGATACTGCTCTGATTGTATTTCCACCACTCATCTTGCTTTTGACTTCATTGTGTTTGATGTTTTCTACCTATAAGATCCCCAAATATTTGTAGCTTTCTTCAGGTGGTAAGTTTATTTCTCTGACATTCGTCATTTTTATACTTTCATTAATTAGCTATCCTCCATTTATCACTGAGGTTGTACATTTATTTAGTCCAAAGTCCATCGCAATATCATTACTAAAGATCCTGACTATGTTCATCAGACACTCGATTTCAGCTGATGTTTTTTCAAAAGTTCCAAAAAGTTTGTTAATGATTTCGATAGCCTTGCCAAGTTTTCTTTAGAATTATTGATAGTAAAATCATTGCTATTACGAACAACAAAGGTGAAAGTGAATCCCCTTGAAATATTCCTTTGCGTACGTTGACTTGGCCTACTGTACTTCACCATTTATTGTCAGTTTTTCCAAATTTACATTGTATTCTTGATCATATCCTTGTTGTTGTTACAAATTATTACTATTATTATCATCATTATTTTTATCACCATAGTCAAATGGAGAATTTAATTAGTAATATCATTCGTAAATAACAGTTTAGATGTATGTATATAAATTCATTATACAGTAGTAATGCATATCGGAGGGGGGCTAAACGGTCAGCATTTAAAAAAAATTANGTTTCTTTGAGTTAATTAAATTAGACAATTTAATTGTTACACCAATAAATGGTCATTAGCTATTAAATCTGTATTTCTATCACAAACTGTTTAACTAATATAATTTTAACTAATTTTTTATTTAACTAGTTTGAACTATTTTACAAATTTTTTTTTTGCTTTAGTATTTTCATTTTTTTCATCAGAATTTTTAAACCAAAACTATTTTTATTTTAATAAATCTAATTTAAAATTCACTTTTCTCAGTTTTTAATAATGATAAATTGATTTTTACACTGTAAACTATTTTAATACATTCATAATTAGTATTCGATTGAAAATATATTATTAAAAAGACTAAAAATGTATACTGCTAATATCAGAAATTGAGAGATAATTTTTAATCTTCAAATTAAATCAATTAAAATATTTTATTTAAAAAAAACAGCACAATAAATAATACTTAATATCGCTTACCTTTATCCTAAAAAAAAACTTAATTTTTATGTTCAATGCTATAATTTAATCTATATTTTATGTAAAAAGTTATGTCAGGAAATACTGTATTTAATTTTAAATTTATTTCCGATTCTATAGCATCATCATTAATAAATACAATAAATTTCACTTATGAATTAATACATTTATTAGAAAAATGTATATTCTCACTTAAAGTAATCCATACATCGAAATTTTTTAGAGTATCAAACGGTATTTTTATTATTAAAAATTATTTATTCAATCGGAATGATTACAAAATTTGTAAATATTTTTATTTCACAAAGTTTCTCGTTTGTAAGTTTTTTTATAATAATACAACATTAACATAATAGCTTTAACTTAAAAATACAACGAGTTACGAGTAGACCATCTCGTCTTGGTATCAGGTGAGATGCAAAATCAATAATTACGGCCAGGATTGTACCAAGTGTTGACTTTATTATCTTTAATCTTAAAGAATATAAAATAGCTTGTATCAAAACTATGCCTTCATTAATACCTACCGTGTTTATTCTTCTATATAAAAAATTATTATGTAAACTGTATACAAAATTTAAAGAGTTATCATCTAATTAATGTATCGCTTTTCAAAAATAAAACAAGAAATATATTCGTAGATAATGTAAGACTCTTCTGGTTTGCTAAGAGAGGTTTAGGTGTTGTGAAACATTGATTTAGTGAGAAAATCAATTTGTCAAGCATTAATATCATGAGAACAAATTAAAATGAGCGTTTTTATATATTAACTAAGATTAATTATTATAAATTCACTGTTTAAAGTTATTTTAACAGTGTTAAAACTCTATGTCAATAATCATTTAGTTTATTCTATTGTATTGTTACCTTAATTTTTCCTATTTAAAATACATTGAGTATATTAAAATCCTTGTTTATGTTGTTTAAAAATATAAACTGTAGTAAATTGTTAATTGAATTTATCTAGAGAATTTTACCATTGAAAATAACAAAATTTTTGTTTCGTCTAAATTAAATTATTAATTTTCTATTACATATTTGAGAGCAGATTATAGTTAATAAGGAGATTTTATGAAAATTAAATCAGTACACCGTGAATGATGAGTAAAGTTCGACATCTAAGGGTGGGATTATATGTTTTAGTTGATTGCAGTTTTCGTCTGTTTAATGCAGATTGATTGAAAATATAGAAGATTTTCGAATGTGTATGTTTGAATGCGAACTGTTTTGTATGTGTGTGTGTTTTTTGCACTTTTAAGTCAGTCCTTTATGATAAGGAAAATATCAGAAGTGAGTCCCGTGAGGATAAGGATATTTATAATGAGCTATCTGAATATATAAGAAACTGTAGTTCCGATTTTATAATAATGATTAGATTATTCTGTAAGATATTCTACAGGGGTGTCCGCTTCGAATGTATCTATTTTCTTAATTAAATAAGTTTAAGCCTGTAAACATTTTAATTGTTATTAGCGAGGTTGAGGTCGAAGTTTTAAACACGAAATCGTGTACGTCGGACGTTCAGCACCGCTTTCCTGTAAGCCTGGAAGTTTGGCAATGGTGTTTGGAATGTCGAGCATGATTCCACTGACTATCCAAACACCATTGTCAAACTTCTAGGCTTACAGAAAAGCGGTGCTGAACGTCCGACGTACACGTTTTCGCGTTTAAAACTTCGGCCTCAACCTCGCTATTNATTTCTTACTGTCTTTAATTATTTCTTCAAAATATTTCTTACAGTATATAAAATAAACACGAGAGCTCTTCAAAACTTTATGTAACGTATCCTGAAAATACTGTTATGTAACTAAAAATAAAATAATTTTTGCAAACGTTTATTGAACAAGTTTGTAGTTTAAATTCCAAAGTTTTCCAAAAGTTTAATAAACAAATTTCTCTGTCTTCAGATATTTTATCATTGATAAGATTTTTCTTTACATTATAATAAAAAAATAAAAAGAAAACTAATTAGAATTTCGACTTTAAAATGTGATTAAAAAAATATAAAAAATTATTTGATACAGTGGTATTATGTATGATGCCAAGCATGAATAAACGCATAATTAATTTTTGCAATTGAATAATAACAAAATCTTGCATAAATACGAATAAATTTTCGACTTTTAATTAATGCTTATGTTTTTTTTTAAATATAGAAATATATTTCTCGTAAAATTTTCATAAATATAGCCTAACCCTTACTTTAAAACATTTTTTAGACGAAAGTAAAAATTATAAAAATTCATAAATATTTTTCTTGATTAAGGCTGTAACTTATCAGAAATGGAACAATAATTTTACTTCTACTTTTCACTAAATTATAAGTAAAGCAAAATTATTGGACGAGGATCAATGACGATTGTCAGACTGAGCCTATTAAAAGTATATCAGAGATTCTTTCATTCGAAATCAATCGCAAAACGATAATGATGGTCCAATTAAGTTTAAATTTCAGATCATTATAGACACTTTTTACTTGGGGTATTAAATACATTCTCGATAAATTTAAATCCACATCAATAATATGTAAATAACAAATTTTACTCTAAATCTTTTGATAATTTGTTTGTATTGGGATTCAGCTTCTTACAATTAGTAAGAGTAGACTTTAAAATTAGTTTAATAATATATTGTGTTCAAGATATTCCACAAATGACTTTTGTATAAGAGAAGAAATGTTTATCGAATAAATCCGGTGCATAAAGATCATTTAATACTTTTCTACAAAATATTTATCTTATATTTGGCAATGAATAGTATACAGTAAAATTATTTTGTCAATTTATTGAAGCACATACTCTACTGCATTCCTCTAAAAACTACTGTTACTGATGCCACAATTTTCAAAACTATCTAACGAATTTAAATAAGTTAATAGGTAAAAAAATAGCGTTATAATATACCAAATAATCCTACACACTAATTACAATTAACATTTTTACTTAATATCTTTATTATACATATATAATTACGTTTCTGAGAAATTTTCAATAGAAGATATCTGTTAAAATTATTAAAAATTAATTACAAATATATTTTCATGATTTTTTTTATTCTTTTCAAATTATTACATAAAATTATTTTGAAAATTTGAACTCGAAAATCTATACGAAATTGTTTTTAAAAATCTTAATCTCATAACTTCTAAGTTGATTAAAGCTTACCATATAAATAGAAATCTAGCTTTTTCCTCTTTGGAATCTATTAGAAGTATTGATTTCATCAACTCGGTTGCACGGTATTCTATTCTTATACCACTGTAAGGAATCCTAATCCGAATTCAATCCAAATCATCATAATTTCCTCTACCTAAGTCTAATGAAACTCATGATTGAAATATCGCTCATCTTTCGCTTATCTTCAGGTTAAATTTTCAGACAGCCCTTACCTTTATTATATCGCATTTTATCACCCCTTATTATACTAGCCGACTTCATTAGACCCGCCTATAATAAAGCAAAAGAAATACTAGACATAATAACCGTTGAGATCTTGCTAAAAAAAAATGTAGTTAATCTAGTGCTATGTCAATACAAAATACAAGAGAATAGGCCCACTTCCCAGTAAAATAATATCAACGAAAAATAAATAAGATATCAACGAAATTTTATTCAATAACTAACGATTTAATAAAAATTGTGAGACCTTTAAGATATAGTTGAATTATCATGGAAGGCGAATTACAAAATAATAGTGTAATATGTCATTTATTTCCCACTTGAATGCCATATTTCTCCGACAGATTACTGAGAGATGCCCTTAAGTATACTTTAATTTTCCAAATAAATACAAGAGTAAAATAAAAAAATAATAATAAAGAAAATCAAGCATTTTTCAATAATCATTTACTTTGGCTCTTAATAAAAATTTTATTTATGTGATATTTTTTAATTTTTATATTTCCTAAAAATTGCAGTTAATAGAATTTAATATGTATTGATTATTTCTTCACCAGTGTAAGTAATTTTAATTTTCTATAATTTATTATATTCTACGATTAAAGAAAAACCTTAACTACAATTCGGATAAATGTCAGAAATACAAATTTGAAATTTATAAATAAGATAATAAATAATTTCTTTGAAAAGAAGAGTAAAATTGATTTTACATAATGAATTTTGTATTTTTAAAGACTTTTTGAGTTTGTAATTCTAGAACGATGTATTTTTGTTTTCTCCCAGTTGCTATATTTAATTAATATATCGAAATTTATTCGAAATAATAATTAAAAAAAATCTTTAAAATTCGAGAAATGTTAATTCTTTTACAACTTCAAAAGAAAATAATCCTGTGACAGATGACACTTATCATTTTCACTTCGTGTTTAATTAACAAATGAATATAGTGAAAGAAAACTCTAGAGAATAGAAAACGTATAAAGTTTAAAAGAATTTTGTTTAAAATTCTAAATTAAGCTTGATATTTATTAATTAGATCACAACTGAAACTATATTTTAAAATAATCTTTATTAATAGTACAGTACATTCTTTGCTTCATTGCTTATTATTTATACTTTACAAAAAACAATTGATTTGAGAACTGAAATATTCAGAAAAATATTTTTTAACTTATATTTTTATCAGTTATTAATTATAATATGTCTTACAAATTATTAATAATCAAAATATTTTTTATGGTAACAATTGTGTTGTCAAAGAATTAATGAAATAACTACAAAAACAATTATAAAAAATAACTAAAATAGGTTATTTTCTTTTATATATATAATATATTTTTTAAATTTTACAATTTTCTAAAACTACTTTTTGTGTATAAAAATATTTAAAATATAATAAAGTCTTCAAAGTAATAAGGTAAATTAAATTACGGAAATCAAGCCATAAAAGATATTGATTCATCTTTGTTAAAGAAATGAGATTTGTTTGTTTAAAATTGTATAAAATGGAGTTGAATTTATTATTTAGCAAATTTTCTCGAAAGTTTGTTAAAGTTATGCATAAATAAAAATTTATACCTTGGACTTTACACTAAATTTCATTCTTATCTCTACAAACATTGAAAAATCTTATCTTTTTACATTCTCTTCATTGTATTAACTGAAAAAAGATTTTTGTTTTCTGTTTGTATCATCCCAAAGTACAATATTTATTTTCCATGGAAAATTCTTGCAAGCTTCCACACATACTACCTGAAAAATTTAATTTCTTAAATAAATTTAATTATTCAAGAAAAAATAAATTATGCATATTTGTTTATTTTAAATATTCTTTCTTATATCAAAAAATCCATCCTTTTATATTTTTATTAAGTTTTTAAACTTGAAATATAAAGAATTATTATTAATTTTTAGCAATACAGTAGAGCGTCGTTTATCCGAAGGTCGGTTATCCGAAACGTCGGTTATCCGAAGGAATTCCAGTCGACAAATTTAAATTTTCGCCAGTGCTGTGGCGCTGTAATCTTTGGCTATGTCTTCGGCTACTCAAATATTTTACGTTTTTGATACTAAATTAACTTCTAAAGTATAATTTTTTTTGTTTTTATATTTTTCAATATATTTATTTTGTTTGTACAAAATAAAGAAATAATTTTTAACAATACANTTAGAGTATCCATTTTATACTGTATCAGTTCCTTTTCAGATTTTAAATTGTCAATTTGAATTTTTAGATTATCTATTGAACTTTCCATTTTTTCAAATTGAATTTTATTTTCCCGTATAGTACCATGAATTAAATTCAGTTCTTCTTTTATATATTCCATTTGTGCAGATAGTTTATCATTAGAAGTATTAATCAATTCAGATATCCTATTCCATAGATCTGCTGTTAAAGTGTCATTCGAGCTTATTGGAGTAGATGAATTAATTACATTGGACTCACCTGAAAAGCTTTGTAGATTTTGTTTAGATATATCCGTATGTGAACCATTGTTTGCCGTAGACGATTCCTGTATTTCTTTATCCATTGATAAGTTGTAGTCCGTTATAAGCTTGAAATTAGATGTACCTGGTTGCGTCTTTTTGCTTTCCGGTTTGCTTCTATTAGTTGGCGGTCTACCACGTTTTTTTGGTGAACGTTGCATACTTATTAATTATATTTATTATATTAAGTTTTCTAGTTTAGTAAATAAAAAATATAAACTTTTAAGAATTTCAACCAACAATTTTTGTTTTAATTTACTTAAACTTTTAAAGTTTTGAATTTTAATTAGTTGGTATCTTATAAAAATTATAATACATAAGTATTTCACTTGAATTTTTGTTTTTATTTTTAACTTTATTTATTAGTGAATTTTTATATAATAAAACATATTTTCTTACTAATATTTCCTAAATTTTTAATTAAATGTAATAAATTAAATACTTAATTTCGATTTATGATTTGCTTTATTATAAACTGTTAAATTGTTTATCTATAAATTTTGTAATTTAGAAAATTTATTTTCTAAATGTTTTTTTGAAATAATTACTTTATATTCAAAACATTTTCACGAGTTAATTGTTATAAATAAGTAGCATTCTACTATACATGAAATTTAGTGAATATTTGAATATACAACGAAGAATATTTTAACGTAATTAACAGTAAAAAGGAGCAACTATCAAATGTAAGAATTCTGAAGAAAAACAATAATTTATTGCAAAGAAAGAAACGTTTCTTTTATTTAAAAAAGAATGAAAAGAAGGCACTTCTCATCTAGAGCGTTTCTCCTCTACAGTGGATTATCGACTCTCTGTGACATCCCTTTCGTGACAGGCGCAGGTATTGATCTTCCCCACTACCCTGTACTTGGGGTTACTTTCAGGATGCTCTGTGGGATTCTCGATGGTTTTTATGAAATTCAATATAAAGTTGCTTATAAATTTGAATTTTAAACATATTTATTAAATTATATACAATATTTCTATTTAGAAATGATGATTTTCTGAAATTAAAATCAAGAAAACTTTTTTAAATGCATTTCATTTTCATTTAATTAAGTATAAGAAATCGTTTGCAAAATATTATTCATATTAATATTATAGATGTTATCAGCCTAATGCAGATTATTTATTTATATATATAATCTTTAAACATTAAATTCACAACATAAGCAAGCAACTCAGATAATTATGAACACAGAAAATTATTAATTATGTATTATTATTATAATTTGCTCTTGTCGATTAATGTAATATTTCAAAATCTTTATTAAACTTTATATTATTCGTAAAGGATTAGAATAATGTATAACTATAGTTAATTCTAATTGCTAGCAATCAAAACTAAATATTGTTATTCAGTATGTATTATTAGAAATTACAAATCATAAAAATGTTCTATAGTCCTTTGTGTTTAGTGATATTTTATGTTAGTTTTGAGTTTCTGTAGAACTACAAAAATAAATAAACGTATGGTATTATTCATATAATTTTAAATTAAAAATTCTTTATTGCTCTCTACTGTACAAAATTTTAAAAAATTTAAAATATTTTAGATTGTTCACTTGGTGTGATAAACCTTTAAGTAAGATCACCTTTGTACTTATATAAATAAAATACTATAATATAACAAACATTAAAACGAAAACCATATAAAAGATTTGGTTATTTTAGCTTACTACTTGTACTGTACATGTTTATCGCGAGACTCAGATGGTACGAAATGGCACAATTTCAATGGTCAAGTACACAGAAATTGAAAATGCGATATCTTAATTTTTTAAATATATGTAAAAGTATTTTTTCTAATGTTAACTCTAGCAAACTGCTCCATTCACAGCCGAATATTACATGGTAATCTGCCAATGAATTAAATTTCGCGAAAAATAGTCCAAATATTTAAACTAGGCGGCCTCGAAAAACACTTAAACCGTATGTGTACGCCGGTAGCCCTGTATTATGTAACTTTCTATTCAAATACAACCATACCGCTAGTCTGATAGGAAGAAGAGACTGTTGCGGAAGGGGATTGAACTTAAGTCTACCAAAAGTAGTCGTTGATCTTCCCTCAGAAGAGAGAATGATCAACGACTACTACTTAATTAATAATGGTTTACTATTAATATTTGAAAAGTGATCCGTGTTGAATAGATTGTGATGGCCCTGCATGTGATCGAAGTTGCTAACCTTAATGTCCGAAAGTCTTCATATAAGAGTTGTTTAAATAAAAATTCTTGTAAAAGTGCCAGAATAATTGATTTTATGTGATCCCATTAAAAAACTGGTGAAATCAGGTTGAAAAAGTAAAGCTCAACAGAAACATCTAAGTGAAGGAAACTTTTGAAAGTAGTAGCATAAGAATAATGGAACCGGATTTAACAGTAAGACTCAACATGTGAATAAAGTACACATTACCGGACTACAACTACAGGCAGTTTTGAATGAAGCAACGTCACCATGATAATAAATAGGAAAAATAAGCATCCGCACAGAACAGATTAAAGTTTACTTAAAAACTTTTCAAAATGTGAAATTTTGTGATGCTATATTTATGCTTTCATTTTGTCACTATTGCAGAAAATATATAATTATCATATTTTATACAAGAGATAATTAATTTCTAGTGTTGTAACGAATAGTATATTCGGCCTCAGGCCGAATACCGAATATTCGGCCAGGAGCGTGGCCGAATATTCGGCTATTCGGCTCGATTAACGCATGTACGAAAATTGGCGCGCAAACCGCATTATGGCAAGGATCCTGCTCTCTATTGGCCCGCTGTCACTACGCTTCGCCAATCGCGTTAATTCTTGGTAGTTGCAGCCGACAGACAAGAGTGTCATGGAAGTATGTGATAAATGATGATATCAAATGACCTACACTTATAAATAACGGAAAAAGAACAGAGAAGGACCGCGAAGTGAAAATNAAAGCATGCAATACTTCATCAATTTAATTATTATTTTTTTAATTATACAAAAAACTTTTCAAATAATATGAAAAGAAATCGATCGAATTAGAAAACTTATAGAGATAATCAAATTTTCTAAGAAGAAATTAGATTATCCAACATGATAGTAATTCTAGATATATTAAAGTCAGTGAATATAATTTTTTTTTTCATTTTTTTTTAATCTCAAAGCTGATGAGATCAAGTTGTGGTTGACTAGTGATAAGAATATTAGGATTAGTCTTAGTACTTATTTTTTTAATAAGATTATTCCAGTATCTTACTACAGAAGATTCATAAATTAATTTATTATATGCAATAATAATTTATCAAATTAATATTGATACGATCTATATGAATTAAATAATTTGAGAAGCGAAGTAGATTACTCATTTAAAACTAAAAGATAAAGGGTAATATCTCTAATATGATTAAGATATTCATTAATTTTTCTTTTATAACAATAACGAACGATTTAGTAAATTTATAAATAGCCTTTTGATTATTAAAAGTAATTTATTTTATTTGAATTTTTGAACAAAAATGGGCATTTACATATTGTTAAACCTCTGCAAATCTTATATTATTATATTTTAAATATATTTAAAATTAAATAAAAATTATATTTTCGCTTTTTCTTCTTTTAGATATAAAACATTCGTTACAATATCTAAAGATTTCAACAATTATCGAATGTTTCAACATGTTACTTGAAATTATTAAGAATATTAACGAAAAATTCTATCTAAATTTGAAATGAATACTATTAAATATGACAATATGTGACGAATATCAAGAATGAAACAAACTAAAACACATTTTTACTGTTTCACTCTTGATATTTATCATTTATTGTCATGCTTATTATTTTTTACTAAATATGGCAATAAATGACATATTGTAAATATGAAAAATACATTCTGTTTTATTCTACAATTCTGAACATTCCAGTGAAACATTGTTATAAAATAATTGTATTTTGTTCAATGTTATCAATATTATTAGTAAAGCATTGATGACATGCGAACAAAACATTTTTCCCCAATAAAATATCAAACATGGCAGTGAACAAACGTGATTTTGTTCATTGTCACATCTAATATGCCAATGAGCACCAGAGCCAAATCCTTCCAAAACAAAAAATAAATAAATAAAAATAACTTTATAACGAAAAGTTGAAATGGAACATATGACTAATGTTTTAATAAATATTTCTTACGATAAGAAAAAAAGAAAGAAATAGATTTATATTGTTTTTGATAAATATTTAATTTAATAAATTAATCTGAGTAGCTTCAAAAAATAAATAAATTGTATAGGAATTAAAAAATAAAATTTCTTTGTTCTTTCTCAAATTATAAAAAATTGATGCGGAAAAAATATGAAAATAAATTCATTATAATCTTGAAGCATTTAAATTAAATCTTATTTTAATAAAAAAAAAATGTATGTTTTTGTAATGAATATTAAAATCAGATATTGCATTTTCTTTTGTATATAACGTTTGACAATTTGTAAAATGTAAACATATATAGGATTTTGATATAAATATTTAATTACAACAGATAAATCTATAATTTTTTAACCTTAACTATAATCTCTACTAAAGAAGAGTATAGTTAATTACAGTATTATAACTAGAGAAATAAGTTATAATCTATTTTATCAATGCATTTAAATATTTAATTAATAATTTTTAATACTGAACTCATAATTTAAATACTTTAATGGTAATATAATGGGCTATTTCCTTGATTTATACATATTTATATAAATAAGCAAATCGTTATGACGTTTTCAAGTATAAGTTTAAATTTCAATTAAGAAGAAAATATATAATATTTCTTGAGAATAAAAACTACGAATGATTGATAAAGTTACCTTTTGTTGAATGCAATTTATTGCAGACAATTAAAACTGCGATTCACTTTTTTTTCATTAGTAGAAAAATTTTTCATTTTGATATATTTTACAATAATACAACAATGTTTCTATTCACAACGTTAAACTTTGACAAAGAGAAAAGCAAGATAAAAGTTTATTCAGTTTTTTATTTTGCAAAGATATACAACATAAAATGAATGAAGTAGATTTCAAATTTAATTTCTTCTCGAAAAGACGCGAAATTAAAAAACATTTGAATGGAATTTTATACATTAAATCATTAATTTTTCAATTACATTCTACGCTTTAAAATATTTAAATATTCGTATTCGTTATACAGTAGAACCTCGAAAACTCGGCTCTCGATAACCCGGCACTCCGGATAACTCGGCCACACCCTGGCAAAGCAAAAAAATCATTAGTTAATTAATTTTCATTATAGACAGCTTTATAAAAGTATAAAAGCTCTCATAAAGTATTTTTCTGAAGTCTGTCTTATCAGGTAAATTACTGTACACAGTGTATTCATTAATTTTCATTTTCATGTAGTAAAGGCTCTATGCCTTCATAAAGGACGAAGTTTTCCTTTGTTTAAGGGTATTTGGACAGTTTATTCTCTGTTGTATTCTCAAGCGAACAATACATACAAGTACAGTACAGTATTTTCTGAGGAAACACGCATACTTATCCTTTTTTAACCCCATTCCCGATAACCCGGCATTTTCACAAACTCGGCCACCCTTCGGTCCACATAAGGCCGAGTTTTCGAGGTTCTACTGTACTAAAAATATTATAAAATACGAGTGTTGTTTTGAAAAATATATGTACATATATATATATATATATTTCAAAAAATTAATGATACATAAAAAATAAGAGTTGGATTTAAATGAAATAATAAAATAATATTTATCAAATATATAATTTGTAGGAATGAGGTAAGAGCCGGATCATTTTCACATCTGCAAATTTTCACATGATGTACGGAAACATCAATAATACAGATACTTCTTTTCGAAATATAAAATAGGTTATGCCATCTGTTGAAGATAAAGTACACTAGATAAACGTATAGGAGAATAATTTTAGTAATAAAAAATAAATAAATAAAATAGAATTAAAATTGTTTTAAAGTCGATATTTAAAAGGATGTTTCAATAGACATATATATATTAATAATAACTAAAATAATAGCATAAGCTTGTTTCTACTCGAATAATTAAAAAATTGACATTAAGAAAATTATAAATATAAACTAATTACAGCGTTAAAGTAAAATTTAGAAAAAAACAGATTAGTTTTAAAAGATATGTTTTTGATGTTAGGTATATAAGTTATACGTCTTTATTTTTAATTAAATAATTTGTAATTATGTTTCTGCCTAATACTAATTACAATAGCAAAAACAGGAATATTGTTTTTTTTTCTAATTTTTCTCTTAACAACTAAAAACTAGAAAAACGTTAATTTAGAAACCCTATTATAGATAACATATTGTTAATTTTTTTCTAGACTCAATATTAATTAAAAGTATTTATCTTAATATTAAAAAGTAAAATTATTTTGTTTAGATTAAATTGCCGCTATAAAGCCTTACATAAATATTGTTTATATTTTACAAACGAGACAATAGTTCAATTTTTTTTTCGATTTTTAAGTCTGAATAACATTTTGTAATTGAATTTTGATATTAAATAGTTAAGTCAAAGACATAAATTATTAATAAAAATTAAATTTTTAATAATTCACGTTCATGGTAAATATTCCAAATAAAGTGAGAAATGAGAATTTTTATACTTTTCATTGTTTTCAAACAAGAATTTCATGAATAAATATTTACATCAATCTTCCCAAACCTTTATCAATGAACTATATATATATTCTTATTATTATTTCATATTGTAACGTTTCGAAGTCTTTATATATATATCATCTTCAGAAGATTTTAAAAAAGGGTAAAAGGATATAAATTTTATCTGAGTTTCTTAGTTATACTTTATGAAAAATGTTCAAAAGTCTGTTTTTATATTTAATTTTTTATTAATGTAGTAACGTTTCTAGTATTTTGTGTCTTATTTTGATTAATTGAATTAATTAATTTATTTATTTTACAATCAGTTGGAAAAGTCTTACGTCTGTTGATTTCCGCCTCCCTAACAATAACCACCGGCATTGTACAATAAAACAACCGAGATATATTTATATTCACATATAATAAAAATAATGTGATATTAAAATATAACGTCATGTAAAAAAATTCATAAATTTAAAAAATAAAAAATTAAAAAGTATACTGTATTACTATATAAAATATACAAGTTATAAAATATATTGTGAAAAATCATAATGCAAGATATGTTCCACTGGAGTAAAATGCAATGCATTACGATAGAAATAGGATCTGAGGAATATTGCTAATTTTACCAATTAGCAATATTTATAGTGTAAAAAGTAGTGTATATGCATATTGTATTACGAGTTCTCCTATCGGGTATTCGCAGATTAAACCAGTAGTTATTTCAAACATATACGAATTCTTAGAAATTTAATTAATAAATTAAAATATATATTGCAATAGAATTTGGCAATCTCCTAATAACAACTGAGTAAAAATGCATGGATAAAATTGGAATGGCTTTCATAATGCAATTAAATTGAAGTTTCAATAAATGTAAATATACTTTTTATAAATTAAATATGAAAACAATTCAAAGAATTAACAAGTAAGAACATCTTTTCTTGTAAGCTTTGTAGTTGCTTTTTAAAAATATTCCTGTATTTAAAAATTGTGCATAATAAATAATATTGTATTTTCCAGCTGCTGCACTATCAGAACACACTCGATGCAATTCAAGCGTTGAACGAAGATAAAAATCTTCGGTTCTACATCACGTTCAAAATAGTACTCAATAGGAAATTAATGGACAGAGTGTATAAATCCATATAATTTACAATTATTTTACATAAAAACTTATATTAATTTGAAAAAAGCTTATTATCGAGATCCGAACTGGCGATCACGAAAATATAAACAATAAATGCCGCCGCCAAACCACGCAGTCTTCGATGAAAGTTTTGCAAAACTTATAAGTTGCTCAGAATTTTTTAACTTCTATTTTCTTAAAAAAGTTTGAGAAACACACTTTCTTCTCTTGCTATCATACCAAGATATTATTAGACAATTCGTAACCTATTGCTAGACAATTCCATTTTAAATAGAATATATAGCCTATATTATTTTATGTAAAAATATGATGTTGTTGCATATAATTGATATATAATTGTAATATATATCAGAAATATGTAACCATCGTTTATTTTGAATTTCTTTTAAAAAATGTCACTGACAAATTCGTACAGTCCACTTAAGGTACTAAATGTAACTGATACGGTTCGCTATCGCTTTCAGAGATTGATTAATCTGTTCTATATAATTAGAAGACAGTTATACAGAACGATTTTCAAATGTAAAGTTTAACTCTATTCAGAGACTTCATTTCATAATTTATGATATAAAAAAAACAGGTAAGCTTGCTGTTGCTCTGGAAAAAATAACAAACATTAAGATTATTATCTTATTTCGTACTTTTAAACCTTATATTATATTATAGTATTTAATTTATATAACTACAAAGGTTATCTTATGTAAGGGTTAATCACACTGAGTGACCAATCTAACACATTTTAAATTCTTTCTTCCTCTACTGTACACACAATTTAAAGAATTTTTAAAATGTGTTAAGATTGGTCAGTTGGTATGATAAACCCTTATGTAAGATAACCTTTTAATTATAAATCAAATACTATAATATAATGTAATAGAAAGGTTAGAAATACAAAATAATCTAATAATCTTAATGCTAGTTCTTATTTTTGCCCAGGCAACACTGGGCTTAATTGCTTGTTTATTATGATTATTAAATTTAATAAGAGATGGCACCTAACGCTTACCCGTAATTCCAAATTACTTAAAATTTTTAATTATTAAATATATATGACTTATCACTTGATAATTTACTCAAGTAACAGTAAACAAGACATTAACCCGAATTATCAGTTTAAANAGTGAACAATCTAACATTTCAAATTAAAAATTCTTTCTTCCTCTACTGTAAACAATTTAGAGAAATTTTAAAATGTGTTTGATTGTTCACTTGGTGTGATAAACCTTTAAGTAAGATCACCTTTGTACTTATATAAATAAAATACTATAATATAACAAACATTAAAACGAAAACCATATAAAAGATTTGGTTATTTTAGCTTACTACTTGTACTGTACATGTTTATCGCGAGACTCAGATGGTACGAAATGGCACAATTTCAATGGTCAAGTACACAGAAATTGAAAATGCGATATCTTAATTTTTTAAATATATGTAAAAGTATTTTTTCTAATGTTAACTCTAGCAAACTGCTCCATTCACAGCCGAATATTACATGGTAATCTGCCAATGAATTAAATTTCGCGAAAAATAGTCCAAATATTTAAACTAGGCGGCCTCGAAAAACACTTAAACCGTATGTGTACGCCGGTAGCCCTGTATTATGTAACTTTCTATTCAAATACAACCATACCGCTAGTCTGATAGGAAGAAGAGACTGTTGCGGAAGGGGATTGAACTTAAGTCTACCAAAAGTAGTCGTTGATCTTCCCTCAGAAGAGAGAATGATCAACGACTACTACTTAATTAATAATGGTTTACTATTAATATTTGAAAAGTGATCCGTGTTGAATAGATTGTGATGGCCCTGCATGTGATCGAAGTTGCTAACCTTAATGTCCGAAAGTCTTCATATAAGAGTTGTTTAAATAAAAATTCTTGTAAAAGTGCCAGAATAATTGATTTTATGTGATCCCATTAAAAAACTGGTGAAATCAGGTTGAAAAAGTAAAGCTCAACAGAAACATCTAAGTGAAGGAAACTTTTGAAAGTAGTAGCATAAGAATAATGGAACCGGATTTAACAGTAAGACTCAACATGTGAATAAAGTACACATTACCGGACTACAACTACAGGCAGTTTTGAATGAAGCAACGTCACCATGATAATAAATAGGAAAAATAAGCATCCGCACAGAACAGATTAAAGTTTACTTAAAAACTTTTCAAAATGTGAAATTTTGTGATGCTATATTTATGCTTTCATTTTGTCACTATTGCAGAAAATATATAATTATCATATTTTATACAAGAGATAATTAATTTCTAGTGTTGTAACGAATAGTATATTCGGCCTCAGGCCGAATACCGAATATTCGGCCAGGAGCGTGGCCGAATATTCGGCTATTCGGCCAAACTATTCGGCTCGATTAACGCACGTACTGTACGTAAATTGGCGCGCAAACCGCATTATGGCAAGGATCCTGCTCTCTATTGGCCCGCTGTCACTACGCTTCGCCAATCGCGTTAATTCTTGGTAGTTGCAGCCGACAGACAAGAGTGTCATGGAAGTATGTGATAAATGATGATATCAAATGACCTACACTTATAAATAACGGAAAAAGAACAGAGAAGGACCGCGAAGTGAAAATGTGAAAATAAATATGAAATTGAGTTGATAACATAATCGAACCAGTCGAGGCAGCTTATTGGCACGAAATTCGCGGCCGTCAATGCCAAACAATTGTCGTCATAGACTTCGGAAAGCTAAATGCTTGTAATGAAAGTCACTTAGCGTGCACGGGCGAAAGCCTGGGACCGTTCGGGCTATCGAGCTGTCTCGAATCCGTGAAATCATAACTGTGACTTATATCGACGTCCTATCTGACTCTTTTCTCCGTTATCACCAGGCTGTCACGTAATTGTAAAATGGGAACCCTACGACGGAAAAGTGACGAATCGAAAGTACCGTGAGCGCGTATTATGATATATGCACAGGCATACGTGGATTAGAGCGATAGACGTAAGAGAAAGGTAAGAGCAAAGACGAGCGCTTAAAAAGAAGGATAGGCAAGGTCAGATCCTCAGATGTGCGACGATTCTCGAACGAATAGATGTGTACGTGTGCTGATCTTTGTAATTATAAATTGTGAATACATGTGACTAATATTATTTTCATTTTTATTTTGCGCATGTTACAAGTTATAAATAAACATAAACAAACAACACTAACTCGACAACATTAAATTTAAATACCAAAATGATTAATTTACTGTGTTTTTGTTATTTATTACTCCTGTTTTTAGGTATTCGGCCGAATAGTGATTAAATATTCGGTATTCGGCCGAATACCGAATAGTAACCGAATATTCGTTACATCACTAATAATAATTAATCATGTTCTTTACTTATGAAGCTATCATTCTTAATATTTTTATAGTGCATTAGGGATTGAATTGTAACTTACAGAAGACTGTGAAAATCCGACCTTTTTAAGAAAGTTTTTATTAATAACAAGATATGTTTCTTTCATCATCATTTTCGTTGTTTCTCCCGTTCTCACCCTAATATCCGAGGAATAAACCCGGATAGTGAACTGCGTAGTTAGAGTGACATTCGTCGTCCGAAGGTCATCAACGAGGGACCACGATGTCACGTGACCCTCATACGTCGGCAGCGACCGAACGAAAAAAATGACCAAATAAGGTCATTCATCTCCCTAGGTGATGACGAATTTAACAGTAATTGGTTAAACGATGTCTGCATTGTCGTCACCCATGACGGGGGAGACTGTCATAAATCTGGAGAGCTGTCAAAAGAGTAGCAGATTTTCCCACGCTATAGAGTATATAAAGGGGTCAAATTTTCTACTCCGGGCGCTTGGCTGAGGAGCTAACGCCGAAGAAACCCCTCTGCAAACCTCAAGAGCGATCGTCGCACGATCTTCCAGCACTCTCAGGATCTAAGAAGCTCATAATTGCCGCTCCATGAAAGGTAAAGGACTTTGCTTATTTTCTATTCTCTCCATATACGACGGAATTACTCCTCGGAGAGGTTGATTGAAGAAACCTCCGAAGAACTTCGTCAAGGAAGAACTCTACATATTGGGAGCGACGGAGCGTACACCGTAACCGGACATAGCCGCACGGCCTGAGAAGGACATCACTCCACATAGCCTTCAAAGGACGCCTCAGAATACTAGACGACGATCACAGAGTGTTTTATCAACGCCCTATAACGTGATAACGTTTCCTACAAGGTAAACCCTTGCATTATAATTTGTCTCTCTCCAACGTGAGCTCTCTCTCGAAGTCTAGCGTTAGGTTAGAATAGGTTCTAGAAACATATTTATTTATATCTTAACGCGCGGGTTATATTTATTATCTTATGTATAGTTTCTTAGTTGTTTATTAAATGTGTTCGTTAATTTAAACCTGTGTAGTCTTTGACCACACGACTTCCGACTCCTCCCCACTCATATTTTTGCCCTCCTATTGCCATCCGACAACCGAGAGCGGGTCTTCCCGACCCGTGCAGATTAAGTGGTCATTAGGGTTCGACCCAGTGACCCCCTGCTGCTCACAAGACAATTCACTTTCTTCCAAGTTATCAGCAGGTTGTTCGTATTTAACTTCTGTGATTTTTGTTCCCATTTCACGTTCTTCGGGAATAACATTCATATATTTATTGAAATCGTCCGCACCAATAACTTTTATACCAGACGAGGAACATTCATGTGTATTATTAACGTCCATTAACAATTTATCTTTTCGTAATTTTATATCATAATGCGTAAACGTATTCAAACACATTCATTATAAGAAATTTAACCCAGCTAATAAGTTTATATAGAAATACATATGTATAAAACATAACCTGTATACAGCAAGTCAGTAGTACCATTGTGTAAACAGTGAGGTAATTTAACATAATTTTAACTCAGATCTCTTCCATTGTGAAGAAAAATCTGCCTACGTTCCAGGAATTGTCTGTTTCTTATGTAAATTAGTATACAAGCGCAGACTACGACTTGTATTAAACACGCCGGAAGATGATAATAACTCCACTGAATTTATATGCAAGAAATTATATTTTAGTTTCGTGTTACATATTACGAGAATTCGAATTTAGTTCTCGATGTCTCAGTTCTACAAGCGTTTATCTTACATTTATACATTATCTGTTATAACGCCACACACACAAAGAATCCAGAGAAAGCTTAATTTTCAAAATACAAATAACTGATTCAAAATTGTATCATAAAGTGTGAAAATTTCATAAAATCCGATTCTTCACGAGGCCCACTTCTATTTGTCACCACTTCGTGCTTCAATAACCCAAATTAAATCGGCTTGATGTCCCTTAATGTACAAGTCACCGTGAAAATGTCGGTTTGTAATACAGTATTTATCTATTTTGAGATATGAAAGGAAATACACACGGACATACGAATTAATTTTTTGACTGTTTTGTGTGCAAGAATCTCAAAACACAACGATATCAAAAATACTGAAAGATTAAAATATTATAACAGCCGGAAAAGTAAAATTCAGACAATTCTATTGAATTTCTCGACATATATTTTGACGGATGATAAATTAATGACATTTGATATCAGAAATGAGTACACTGCAAAACAATGAATTATGTCATAAATAAGAGCATTGTGTCTTGCCATCATTTCATTCGTTTGTTTACTCCACCTAAATAATGTTTTCGGTGAATTTTTATTTAATGTTCGTTAAACTTGTTACTTAATTTAAACAGTAACAAAAATAATTACTAAACTATTTTTGAGGAAATAAATGAAATCTTTGTAGAAATAAACATTTTGAAATTAATTTTCTATATTTGAATTATTTTGAATATTATGACCTACGGCAAGTGAAAGACTGCGGATGGATAATTAATATTAAATTTCTTTATTTAGAGATTTTAACACAATAAGTTTAACATGAAATCATTCCTTAATAATCGTTAAACAAATTAATCTATAAATCGGATAATTCATTGTAATCTGTTTGTGACAGCACCTTGATTTACTACTTCCACTTCTTCACTTAATGCAAATGAATATTACGACGTGACGTCAGTATCGCTGTTGGTAGAACTCGTCATCTTCGGAAGATTCATGGCCTAATTCCTCGTCTTCTTTGATAGTTTCTTTGGCCAAAGAAAATGTTTTTAAGTACAGTCGACCCCTTATAACACTTGATTATTCCGTTTTATATGAATTCCATGTTGTGCGAGTCACTTAGATTTTACAAATACGTGTGCCGGGCTGTGAACGGCTCACGTATTTGTAAAATCTAAGTGACTCGTACAACATGGAATTCATATAAAACGGAATAATCAACAGTGTTATAGGGG